>NC_068280.1:43559292-43859292 GCF_025860055.1 Xyrauchen texanus
AAGTGTCTTTACTGCCCCATCCTTCAATAACAGTTTGAGTCTAAAAAAGCTTGAATCGTATTTTTACTGTTCACAAGCAATCCGTGTTGACGAGCCGAAAAAAAACAAACACATCATAGTCCAAAGAATTGTGAAATTACACACACACACACACACACACATACTGAAGGCACACTGAGGCGCACATTGCCAGAAACACACCTAAACGGTCAAAGACATCCATTGTTAAAGATGTCCTATGTTGCGGGGGTGTGGGTAGCTCAGCGAGTATTGACGCTGATTACCATCCCTGGAGTCATGGGTTCGAATCCAGCGTGTGCTGAGTGACTCCAGCCAGGTCTCTTAAGCAACCAAATTGGCCAGTTGCTAGGGTGGGTAGTCACATGGGGTAACCTCCTCATGGTCACGATTAGTGGTTCTTGCTCTCAATGGGATGTGTGGTAAGTTGTGTGTGGATCGCGGAGAGTAGCATGAGCCTCCACATGCTGTGAGTCTTTGCAGTGTCATGCACAGCAAACCACGTGATAAGATGCATGGATTGACTGTCTCAGATGCGGAGGCAACTGAGTCTTGTCCTCCGCCACCCAGATTGAGGTGAGTAACCGCGCCACCACAAGGACCAACTAAGTAGTGAGAATTGGGCATTCCAAATTGGGAGAAAAGAGGATAAAAAAAAAAAAGATGTCCTGTGTTTACATACACAAACAATTAAAAATAGCGCAGATGGGCGAAAGCAAACATCAGCTGAATGAGAGAATTGCTTCTCCCTTTCAGAGTTGTAACTTGGCACTGCATATTTTAAAAGTGGCGAGATACATGGCAGTGGTCAAAGAGTCTGTGTAGTTCATGTTTATATATAAACATATATAATTTATATAAAAAATAATCCAGATAGGTCCCCTTTGATGTTACACAATGCCTGCCATCTTTACTTGAACTTTGTGCCAGTGGGCAGGGTTATTGGTACGATGACGCATGTTGTGGGATGTGTAAATACAAATTAGCAATGTTTTGTGACATCACGAACAGATTTCAGAACGAGATGTTTCGACAGGGTGGCAAATATAAATGCTCTTTTTAGACTGAGGAGGACGTTTTGAGTTCTGACATGTACAGTATGATTTATAGTACAGTTACCTCTTATATGTCTAAACAGTGTTTCCCATTAATTATCTACACTGTAGTGGGCCGCCACAGTTTCATAATGATCAGAAAATATTTTTACACTGGATCGAACAGAATGCTGGTGTCTCGAAATGCAATTTTAAAAGTTAAACTCCTTTAAACTTTACACAGCGACTTGAAAATGTAAGGTAGCAAGAAACATGGTAAATAGTAGAAGAGGTCTGTGTAGCGCATGTTTAAATAATAAAAAAAACATATTGATGCAGAAACATGTTCTGTGTGAACAGCCCCTTTTATGAAAATTATAATATATTCTTAAATTTCTTTCTTAAAGATTTTCCAATGTGCTTTTTCGTTTTACTATTTTACTCTTCCCAGAGTTCTGCTTGAATTGCAAAATTGACTTTCACTGAGCTGAATGCTGCTGTTTCTAAGTCCACTTGAAACTGCTCTACGTCACCTTCAGAAGTATCTCCTCTGCCAATAATAAAGGCAGTAAATATTCTCTTTGCTTGACTGGAACAGGGACCGATTTTCTGGTTCTTAGCTGTAATGGAGTGTTTTCTGTGTGTTTCAGGTGATGATGAACTGTCCAGTCCCTCACAGGATGCAAGCACTGGACTAGAGGATGTGATCGAGCAACTCAGTTATTCCTTCCCTCACAGCCAAGGTGAGAATACATGTATTTGGGCTACATTATAATTAGCTTAAAGAAGGGATACATTGGCATTAGTTTGAAATGTAACAATGGTAAAACTGAAAGATTTTATGTTTTTTTTTTTTTTAAAGGGACAGTTTACCCAAAAATGAAAATTCTATCATAATTTACTCACACTCATGCTGTTCCAAACCTGCATGACTTTCTTCCATGGAATACAAAAGCAAATGTTTGGCAGAATGAGTCATCATTCACTTTCATTGCATTTGTAAAACTTGGCAAGAGTAGCTTGTAATTATTTGAATGAAGAATTCTATGGTTTACCTATATCTGGAAGTTTCAAACTTTGATTATAGACGTTGCAGTATATGTGTATATATATATATATATATGTATATACACATTAATAATGAAAGTTTCTCTGATCCCTCTGCATACTTCTACCCTTTGCATGACTAAGTCACTAAATGACCCTTTGTGTCTTATGTGTCTATTTTTCCTATTGATGATGATTATGGAACATCATTTCATATTTTAAAATATGAAAATACAGTGATAAGAGAAAACATGAATCTATAGCTAGTTATTTGATGTACATTTCTTATTCAGGGAACTTCTCTGCAGAGTGTCTGTCTGTTTAACAGTGACTCTTAACAGGATGTAATGCAAGCAAGCATAGAATTGCAAGGACGTAACAACAAAAAATATATTTACCCTTATATAATACTTTTTAACCAGGACCAATATTTTAAAAACAATAGAAATCCTTGGTATGTTTAAAGTTAATATCAATTGCACTAAATGCTTAATCAGTTTTTAGTAACTTTAAGAACATATGCAACCTGTCTTGTTGAGTTCATAAAGCTTGCTTGTAATACACACCATGTTTAGATTCAGTCTTTACTGGCTGTCTCCTACTTCAACTTTATTGATTTTTCTTATTTCCTGTTTTCCTCTGTGTCTAAGGAAGCGGACGGCTAAACCCATGAAAGGTTAGTATTGTTACTAACTCTTTACAGTCTCTTCTGTTCTTACTTATCCTCTATTCTCTGGTTTACTTCCAGTTGCTCTAATCTGCGTAGTTTCACAGATTTGTTTATCTCAAATGGCTTTTGCCAAATCTTAAATATTGCTATTTTACAGTAACGAGTATTACAGTAACTATCGAAAACCACCTCATTATATAAACCTGTTTTAAGTGTTTACATGCAAATCAATTTACCATTAATACAAGAAATGTGAGTTGTTGAAATGATCTGCTTTTTTTTAGTCTTGATTTCAAAACATACAAAATATATACACACTGCTCAAGCTTACAGAATGCAATGAGAGCATTTACATGCACACCTTAAAAGGGGTAACTCGAAAAATCTAGGTAATGTTTTTACATGAACCAACAAGGTAAATGTAAACACTCATTATCTCAAAACTTGTAAGAGGTCCATTTTCATATTTTTCAGAAACTCACTTGCTTAAAATACTTTTGTGTTTCAGAGGGCCCACAGTCATGAAAAACTTTAAAATTATAATTTCTCTGGAGATTGAATGGATGTCAAATTGTAGTACATTACATTACATACAGCAGAAAGATGATTATTGTGAGAAAGCTGTTTAAGACATGAAACCAGTGTCCACTTTGTATGCACTGTTTAATCCGTGTTCTTTTTACCCCATATCCATGTCGCTCTGTAAATTTCCCCTCTTATATCATACTCTGGGGTTCCCCCGGCGCATTTGAGCATATCACAGCACATGCAATCTATGTGTTTACATGGCCACATAAGCCGTGTTATCCGATGTGACAAGGAGGAGGGTGTGCGGCGCTGAATCAACTGATTAGCGGGAGAGCGAGATAAGGTGCAGCCGGAGATGCCGGTTCAAGAGAGAAGAACGCAGCCGCATTGCATTTGTGTCTGTTTATGTTAAAGTTAATTTATATCATTAAAGTTTATGTTTACTGTTCAGCCAGTTACCGCCGCCTCCTTGCCCGTCCTTATACTTTAGTTCAGTTCAAGGACGGGCAAGGAGGAGGCAGGAACCGGCAAAACAGTCAACATAACATTTAACGATAAAACTCAACTTTAAACAAACATAAACACAGACACACATGCAAAACGGCCGCATGCGTCTCTCTCTCGAATCTGCGTCTCCAGCTGCCCCTTTTCTCGCTCTCCCACTGATCAGCTTATTCAGCACCGGCCATGCTCCATCACGGCCCAGCCGCGCCCACCTTCTCATTACATCTGACAGAAATCAAGGTGTGTTAAATAGCTTTCTATTAATCCCGTTTCAGAATTTCGCTTTCTGCAAAAAAACTCCAGAATAAGCCGTTTTGTTAAGTGCAAGTTAACAAATTTAAGTCTTACAAAATTAAAGATATGTATGGAATAATAGATATTGAGGCCTCAGCTAAGTCAATTGTTGTCGACACCATGAACAAGCATGAAACTATGCTGTAGAGTAGAGAGAGCTGTAGTTCCAACCACCTCAACTTGTGATGCTGTTTGCTTATGTTCCACCAACATTTGTTGGAACTACACCTTCGGGAAACACCAAATCATTGAATTATGTTGGTTGACTATGGAACTAGGGACTAAAGTTGGCTAATGATGCTTTTGGGAAACGCACACCTGAACGGCCCCTTAGAATGTATTATGTTGTGTATTCAAATAATTTCCATCAGATCTCATTAAATAGTTCATGTTTTTTTCCCTTTTCCTTCAGGTCCAAATATGGGAAGTCTTTTTCACATGGTTGATAACATTGGACATGCCATGGAGTCCTTGGTTAGTGTAATAACAGAGGAGCAGGATTTAGACTGAAGATGTCTTCTCGCTGCATGCTTTTGTTGTGTCAACAACTAGACAGGATATGTTTACAATTGGGAAATCAATAAAAATCTATTTTTCTGAAGGATCACGGTTCCACAATGTAGATTTGATCTTATTAGTTTCAGAAGTTTCTTACAGCAAGTCTAGAATGGTTTATTATGAAAAAGGTTTTTAAACTTCTATGCAATTGTACAAAAATAGAGAGGTGTGTGATAACATGTAACATTGCGTGCCATGTCTTTGTACAGAGTGGAGCGCATTTTAAAAGTGTTTTATCTAAATGAGTGACTGCATATATGAAAGGGTGCTTTATCAACTAATTTTGTTTGTAACAAAATAACAAATGCATATTAAAAGGCAAGTCCGTCATCTGTATGCGGAAGTGTGTGTATGAAATGTGTCTGTGTGTAACGTAACCTGTCTCAATCAACTAGAGCAATCATTATGCTCAGAAAACAAGCATTTCATGTCAGTTATCATTTTATTTTTTATTATTAATAGTAAGTCAACATTTAAAAAAATGTACGCCATTAACTTCATTAATAAATATTCCTAGTCATATTGTCAGCAATACATTGGTGCACATTATTCCAAAGAAATAAAATGTCTGCCTCCATAATCCTTCATCAAAATGTAATAACTTGCTCCACCTCTGAAACCACTTTCCTTTTCGGCTTGAGTTTGCTTAAGGATCAACCAATGACACTCTGGTTTGGACTGTCTACATTTCACCATAAAATCTAATCAAGTCCCGATGCATAAAATCCTTGCTAAAAGATGCAAAAAGTTCCATCCTACAAATCCTATTTCTCATTAAATATCCTGTTGCACGCAGTATAATGGGTTGCGAATGTCATTTCATGTTGACTTTAAAATCAGCTAGAAGTTTTTAAACTGTCTACCTCAAAGAAGCCCTGCTCTATCCATGTTTATTAGTGGAGCAATATGTATCATTGTTATATTTATATCTTAATGACTCCATGTTGGTTACATTTCCAGCTGTGAGAGATGAAAATCATATTGTCTGTAATCCCACACCAGAGATGAAATCAATTCCTAGCCTTTGAACCCCTATTAGCATACAAGTGTTTTTAAGTATTGAATCTCAGCCTTATAGCAACATGAATGCAATTTGTAAGTAAGGAGATCCCAATGAAATTAATAATTACTTCAGTAATAATTATTATCTTGTAATATTGGAATGTAAATAAAAGGTCAAAAGTGGAAAAAGTATATTAAAAGTGCCATTGAACAACTAATCACATCTTTATATCTTTAAGTTATTTATTACCATTGATATCAAAAATGTGCAAACTGATAACAGTTTACAAAATGCCACCTGAGACGAAAATATTCCACTTTGTTACATTTGAGATTGTTTCAGTGTGTATGACATGTTTGTCTCATTATTTGACCTTTTTGCTTTTTTGTGAACAAATATATAGAAATAAATGATCATGATGTATGTGTATACGCAATTTACGACAAAAGAGTTTTGCACCTTGGGGATGAGCATGTCCAGATTACTACATATTTATATCTAAAATGTGCTTTTTGATTCTAACACTTGTTCTGAAATCATACATTTTATTTGTAATTGCAAAAGTAATATTTTACCATGAAAGGAAATATAATTGTGGTTGTCTTAACTTGCCGTTGCATTAGCTGATAAAAATGGAAACACATAGTGCCATCTTTTTGTCTTGTTTCATTGTGGATTCATTTTGCTTCAGTGCAGGAAAATGACTGCATTATAATCAAACATATTCAGCAATATCTGTTCTGAAAATATATTGGAGAAATATTTGGACTAACAATATTTTGTCTTATTCAAGCACAGTTTCGCACAGATAAATGCATTAAAATCAATTATAGACATAATATTGACATTTAATGAATAATAATGGTTTAAAATTAGCTTTTCAATCACTTTATTAACACATCATGTACAGGGTTTGAAAATTACTTTTTGGCCCACTAGTCACTGTGGCTAGTTATTTCCAAGGTCCATTCAACATTTTCACTAGGCAAAATCCCCTGCATTGCAAAAAGTAATAAAGGTAACTGGACACTGTAACTGCATGCATTTGTTTGGACATTATTTTAACAAGAATGGTATTAGTTTAGCAGGACATATCCCTGATTTACGTCACCTTTAGATTATCAGTGTCACAGACAGTTAGAACAGGGGGAAATCTGTCAATAATCATAATTCTTGGAAGTTTTAATCACTTCATTCTAAATTGATGGCCAACTTGCCTATGAAAGTTTACAATTATCCTACCTTTGTGTAACAGTGGCATTTGTAATGATAAATACATAACCACAGGTAATCTAGGATTGCTTCTCATTTCTGTAGTTAGGTTAATGTAGATAATATTTCTTTTTTAAATAATAAGATTATTTGTTATTTAAAAAAAAAAAACTAATAGCCTAAACACATTTAGAAACCTTTAACTACAACTTTTACAGTTCTAATATAAAAGCGTCCAGTAGCCTATTAGCAGCTACACAGCTGTAAAGTTGGATACGTTTTGATAACTGTAGATAATTATGTTTATTTTAATGCAAGTCAGAACCTGAAGTGTTTGTTGTACCGAGATTATATACTTACTGCAGCTACAGGGGAGGTCCATACAGCAGGATGCTTGTGTATTACAGGACTCCGGCTATGAAACTGTCATGCTGCTGTTTTTCGTATAAAATAAAATAATTTTGTGGGAGATGACTGTGTAGTAAGCTCAATCTAGCTTTATAATTGTTAGTTTACATGCATACTATCCATATCTAAATGCTTTAACCTACATGAAATATTTTAGTGTTGACGGAACAACTGATCCTGTTGATAGATTTAATTTATTGTTCTTGTGTAGGAAATAACGATGTCTTAGCAGCCACACAATAAACTGTAGGCCTACCATACAAAAATAACTAAATGCAATACAAATAAACATAATTATTTGGACATACATTATAAACTTTGTACACAAAGTTTAATGTTCTCTGTAAAGCAACTATAAAATAGTATGTATTATTAAAAGCACTAGCTGTACAAATAAATGTAACTGATACTGAATTAATGTCCACACTGTTTTCCAAATCACCCTATTCTCCTCAAGGGAAGACAAGCACAATCCTCAAAGGCACTTAAAAGAAAGTGAATTGCAGGTAGGAAAAATGCAGGGCAGAGGAGAAGTTCATTTCAAACCTGCTAAAACATCTCACTGTACATGTCTCATCTAATAATTGTAATCTTCCACTGTAGAATGTATCCATTTAGCATCACAGCATGAAAACAGTTGAAAACATCATCACTAATCATACAGTTCAGGAAAAACACTGTTCCCTTAGGACTTAAGTCCACTTGACATTGCGTTTACTAACGCATATGGGGAGTGCCTTCATACACAACATATTTGAAACCTCTCTACAATAACACCAATATTCTAATATTGGCAATGGTGTTTGAGACCTACCTGTTTTGGCGCGAAACTGACCGTTCATTTCGGAGCAAACTGTCTGTTATAAAACAGGTGCACATACACCATTTCCTCAGAATTTCTTCCTTCAAGACAGCGATTACCTCTTGTCTCGAAGCCCTCTTCCTTCGCCGTCGATACACACCAGTTAGCGGACGGAATCTTCACAGCAGCGCCCTCGTTGTGAGGGACGATTCAGCCTCTCGCGCCCTCTCACCCACCTCTTCTGTGATACCCGAGGGTTCACACAAGGGGGCACAGCGGGGCCGCGAGGTCAAGCAGGACGAACTTGGTCGATTTCGTGCCGGCACACGCCCCACGAGCCCCTCAATCTCCACAAAGCGTATATTTCCCCATACGCTATGTGTGCTAAAAACAATTGAACATGGCTATACGATCCAATTTGCTTGCCGGCCACCCCGTTTCAAAGGATTCCACGGTTTCGTCCGAAGACACGCCAGTGTTACAAGCCGAATACACAGACTAATTGTGAAAAGCGCGATAGAGATTGTGCCAAATTGTCAAGCACAAAAAGGGTTTTACAGCCATTATTGTCTTGTCCCAAAGATAGAAGGTGGACTTCGGCCAATCCTGGATCTGAGACATTTAAATCGTGCACTTATAAAGCACCCATTCTAAATGATTACTCAGAAACGGATTCTATCGCATGTTTGCCCACACGATTGGTTGCGTCGATAGATGTGAAGGATGTGTGCTTCCATATCCAAATTGTACAACACCACAGGATGTTTTTGAGATTCGCGTTCGAGGGAATAGCGAATCAATTCAAAGTCCTGCCCTTTGGACTGTCTCTCGCTCCTAGCACATTTACGAAGTGCATTGATGCAGTTAAAGCCCCTCTGAGACTGAGCGGTGTATGCATCTTGAACTACCTCGATGACTGGCTGTTACTAGCAAAATCAGAGGCTCTGTTATGCCAACACAGAGACTTAATGCTTCAGCATCTAAACAGCTTGGGCCTCAATGTAAACTGGGTGAAGAGCATGGTCCTTTTTGGGAGTCCGCCTCGACTCCTCGAGCGGGCGCATGCACCTCACGAGCGAGCGCGTTCAGGCCATTCTACAGTGTCTTTCTCAGTTCAAACTGGGGAGAACACTTCCTCTGAAGCTGTTTCAGAAAGCATTGGGATCTATGGTGGCGACATAAGCCGTCATCCCATTCAGGTCTCTTACACATGAAACCATTTCAGTGCTGGCTGAAGCGCCATGTGCCACAATATACTTGGCTATATGCATCACTATATCCCGCCGCTGTATAGCTGCATTGGTACCATGGACAGCTCCTGCATTTTTCCAAGGGCACCCAACTTTCAGCACATGGACAGGTCCGAGGAGGGTGTGGCATATCAACCGCCTAGAACTATCGGCTGTAGTTCTAGCCTTGAAGGCTTTTCAATCAGAAATAGCGAACTGTCATGCCCTGGTTCGCTCCGACAACATGACAATTGTGGCATATATAAACCGCCACTGTTGAGACTGACCTCCTCCTATGGAGCAAGCATCATCTCCTCTCTCTGAGAGAGCGACATATGTCCCAGGCCACCTGAATTACGGCGCAGACCTACTGTCACACCAAGGGGTGATACCAGGTAATTAGACACTTCATCCTCAAATGGTGTTGAGGATTTGGGAAATATTCTGCAAAGCAGAAATCGACCTATTTGCCTCAGTGGAGAATGCCCACTGTCCCCTTTGGTATTTGAAGTCCCATGACCCATTGAGAACGGAAGTAATGGCACACAAATGGATGGCGAAACGCAAATATGCGTTTTCTCCGGTATGCCTGATCCACTGTCATATGCAAAGTCCGGGAGGACAAGGAAATGGTTCTATTAGTTGCGCCGAAATGGCTCAACCAGTCATGGTTTTCGGAAATGATAGAGATGCTGTACAGCCCACTATGGAAAATACCGCTGAGGAGGGATCTCCTCTCTCAGGTGCACGACACAATCTGGCATCCCCAGCTCCAGCTGTGGAACCTGCATGTGTGGCCACTGAATGGGGTGCACTACACATGCCAGAACTGACGTGTTCAATTCTAAACACCATTTTACAAGCCAGAGCACTGTCCACAAGACGACTCTATATACTAAAATGGAAGGTTTTCACGGACTGGTGTCTCTCACATAGTAAGAACCCAGTAAACTGCCCCATACATGAAATTCTAATATTTCTTCAACAGCGATTAGACGCAGGACTCAAAGTCAATGCTCAAAGTGTACAGTATGTAGCAACTATATCTGCGTATCACGCGCATGAAGCCGGCGCAAGCATGATTTAATCATAACGTCCCTAAAAGGAGCAAGACGATTAAACCCGCCTCGGCCAGCTACAGTCCCGATTTGGGACTTAACTTTAGTCTTAAAAGCTCTCGCAGGGCCCCCCTTTGAGCCTTTGGACTCTGTTGATTTGCACATGCTTTCCATTAAGACCACACTACTGATGGCTCTGGCCTCAGTAAAACGGGTCGGTGACCTACATGCATTATCAGTTGGCAATTCATGTCTGGAAT
The DNA here is from genome assembly GCF_025860055.1 of Xyrauchen texanus. Classification (NCBI taxonomy): domain Eukaryota; kingdom Metazoa; phylum Chordata; class Actinopteri; order Cypriniformes; family Catostomidae; genus Xyrauchen; species Xyrauchen texanus. Next base: position 43,569,918 of record NC_068280.1, read on the forward strand.
TTGGCCCCGGTCTTTCAAGAGCCACTGTCAAACCCAGGAAAGGCTATGTACCCAAGGTCCTGACCACACCCTTCAAATGCAATGGGGGTGAGAGACGAGCATCTCGTGTTAGTGTGCGCATCAGCCGGCGGAACTTTAAATCTCTCCCGGTCTCGACTCCTGCTCAGATTGGGTCTCTTCCGCGACTTGTTGAAGCGGCTCTGACCGCACCGAGAATGACAGTTTTGAAGTTTGTGTTTATTTACATGGCACGCTCCTGTATTATATGAACTTTAATTAAGGATAAAATAAAGATATATAGCCACACTGTGATTTGTGTTTCTATCAGACACTCGATCTGCCGACAATGGGGGTGAGAGACGAGCATCTCGTGATAGAGTGCGCATCAGCCGGCGGAACTTTTAATCTCTCCCGGTCTAGACTCCCGCTCAGATTGGGTCACTTCCGCAACTGGTTGAAGCAGCTCTGACCGCAAAGAGAAAGACAGTTTTGGAGTTTTTGCTTATTTACATGTCACGCTCCCATATTATATCAACTTTAATTATTAATGAAATAAAGACATATCGCCAAGCTGTGATCTGTGTTTCAGTGTTATTGTTTCTGACCACCAGTTCAGTGTCGGTCTGCTCGGCATCCATCTTCACTTGATTTCCACATTGAACACCGGAAACTTACATGACCATACATGCCACTCCCTAAACTGAGACTTACTGGTCATCTTTTTAATACCGGTGTAGATAATGGGCAAACAGCTCTCAGAGAGAATGGGCAGTCACGTCCACACGTGTACTTACTTATTTAATACAAGCGCAGCATTTGCCGTCATATAATTGCACAGGCTGACATCGCGATTGCGGTATGATTAATCGTGCAGCACTACTGCCTACCTATATCTGTGGTCACGAGCCACTACTTGTGCCACTGCCTAATTTCACCTGCATTTGGTGGGTTGGTGGAAGTTAATTTCAAACCCTGATTATGAATAATATTCTATTATATTTAGGGCACCAAACTAGATTGCGCCACCTTAAAGCACTGGGCACCCCCTGGTAGTCAAGGGCCCCTAGGCACTGGCCCCATTGGCCCAGTCGGTAATCCGTCCCTGGTGAACTGAATGTAAATGAAGTGGCGCAAAGTACAATTTGCTATTTTCCTGAGAAATATGTCATTGCGTGTTTGGAGAGTCCACCAGCAGGTGGTAATACATTTAAAATTATGTCCCTTCAATTGCTGTTGAAGCCATTTGTTGAAACCAATGTTGGTAAAACATTATGAGATTTGTGTTAAAATTTCTAGAGGTCAAGTTTTATTTTTTTCAATTATTATTTTTATTGTTATATTTATACACTGGTGGACAAAAGTTTGGTATAATGTATCGATTTTGCTCTTATGGAAATAAATATTTACTTTTATTCACCAAAGTGGCATTCAACTGATCACAATGTATGGTCAGGACATTAATAACATGAAAAATTACTATTATAATTTGAAAAAAATTACTTCAAAGAGTTCTCATCAAAAAATCCTCCACATGCAGCAATTGCAGCTTTGCAGATCCTTTGAGTTCTAGCTGTCAGTTTATCCAGATACTCAGGTGACATTTCACCCCACACTTCCTCAGGGTTGGGAGGGTTACTTTTCTAATATATTCCATTACAGAATTCATGCTGTAAAATGTAATTTGTAATGTATTCCGTTAGATTACTCGAGGTCAGAAATGTATTCTAAATACTTTGGATTGCTTCTTCAGCACTGGCAGATTTTTTTTATAAAAACTCTACCAATACAGTAAGACAAAATAAACATGTTAAAAATACATTCTCTGAAAAAAAAAAAGAAATATCTTATGCAGTTTTGTTTCTAAAACAAGATCAACCTAATTGATCTAGTTTTAAGGATTTTTTAAATATTTTTACAGGAATAAAATACAACAATTATCATCAAGAATATGATATTTTGCCCATGAAAGGTCTTACTAGAAAAAAAGAAATTATGATCCAACGTGGATTTTCTTGATAAAAAATATGATCATGCCTGGTAACATGTGCATGTAAAATGGTTAGAAATAACATTTTAGCTTAGCATAAAGCTGACAATTTACACAAGGTTTATTTGTATTTCTTCTGCTCCAAATTAACTGTAGTGGAATACAGTTACAATTTTTTTTATTTAAAATACATAATCCTGTTACATGTATTTTGTTACAACCGTGGGTATGCATTATGTGATAACATCTAATGTCCATATTTGGCTTTTGGATGTTGTCTACAGATACTTGCCAAAGACAAATCAATGGGAGTTTACACAAATGAATTGGTGTGCGTCTTTATTATGTTTTCAAAACTATACCTGTCAACATTTGGGTTCCAAAATACGGGAGACCTAATTGTCGATATGGCTTCGAGATATGAAATTAAATTCTTCCGTCCAGCTGTTGTTAAATTTACATGTATATTTAGTTTTTTTTCTTCGGAGCATCAGATGAGTCTTCTCCCATCTACCAGTGAAGCTTCATTAAACGTCGCGCGTCCTCTACCTGCGCAGATATCGACAGCGCAACTGCGTTGTAGGTTGCCAGGTTGAGGTCACAAATAAGGTTGAAATTTGAATGTCGATGGTGTGAGTTGGTTGCGTTTCATACAAGATCTGGCAACTGGACAACCTTGGAATAATATATTGATGTGATTATTCATGTAACGAGGTTTGTATGGAGCCAAATCAATCTCATTAATAATTCACGCACAAAAAATGATTCACACATTCGTAGACAATTTCACATGCATGAAACCTAATTCACGTACACAAAAAAAAATTCACGTGCGTGAAAAAAATATATATTCACAAAAAGCTATTCACATGCGCAAAATAAAAGTATGCATACGTAAAATACATTTTACAAACGCAAAACATACTTCATAGATATACAACTTATTCGCAAAAAGTTTCGAATGAGTGTATTCATGAATCTGAATGTGCAAATCGTCATTCACGTGTGAATCCCCTCGGATTTGTGTGTGTGTGTGTTTTTGAGACTTTCCTGGCAGAGATCTCTTCCCACGTGGGTCTGTCGTACTCTTTAGCCAATCAGATGTGAGCTTAACCAATCATATCATAAGCCACTGATTCGTTCACCATGCTTGGATTACTGATGTAAAGGCTTCATTTCCTGCCCCTGGAGTTTTAAATATTAATAAAACTATTCGTTCCTTACTTCAAAAAGACATTGTCACTATGTCAAACTGTTTATTGGAATAGACTGGTGGGAGGTTTATTATGGAAGGCCATCTGGGCTTTACCAAACAAATTTTTATTAGTAAATAAAGTTAAGGAAATAACTTTCAAAATCTTACAATGATAGTACCCAGTTAATATTTTTCTTGTTAAATTTAAAAAGGATATTTATTTGAACTGTTCTTTGTGCAATAAATTGTCTTTAAATTGTCATTGTGCTCATGTCAGGACATTTTTGAAAGATTTGACCAGATTTATAATTGATAACATTGAACCCACTTTTTCCTTATGTTTAGATAATGTTATATTTGGTTTTACTAATATCCCCTCAAATAAAAGGAAAGAATACTATATTATAAATTTAATTGTAATTTTTGCTAAATTTCATATACATAAATGTAAGTACAGTAAATCCCAACCTTTGTTTTTGGTTCTTGAAAAATAAATTCAAATATAGGCTATATAAAGACTATTTTTCATTCACATAATAAGAAAGCAATTAAAACTGTTTCTATATGTGAGTCCTTCAATATATTTACATGATGTTTAGCCTTCCCCCTGGCTTTATTGTTTTTCTCTTTATATATGTATTATTGTAGTTTTGACTGTACATTGACTTTGTTTGTATGAATCTTAATAATAAATTAAAAAAAGCCTTCATTTCCGTTCTAATTAATCCATATTGCGCAAAAGGTGCGCAGAATCAGTGGCTTACGATATGATTGGTTAAGCTCGCATCTGATTGGCTAAAGAGTACGACAGACCCACGTGGGAAGAGATCTCTGCCAGGAAAGTCTCAAAAACACACACACACACAAATCCGAGGGGATTCACACGTGAATGACGATTTGCACATTCAGATTCATGGATACACTCGTACATTTTAAACATTCGAAACTTTTTGCGACTAGTTGTATATCTATGAAGTATGTTTTGCGTTTGTAAAATGTATTTTACGTATGCATACTTTTATTTTGCGCATGTGAATAGCTTTTTGTGAATATATATTTTTTTCACGCACGTGAATTTTTTTTCTGTGTACGTGAATTAGGTTTCATGCATGTGAAATTGTCTACGAATTTGTGAATCATTTTTTGTGCGTGAATTATTAATGAGATTGATTTGGCTCCATAGGTTTGGGCCATACAAATTACGGGAGTTTCCCGGGAGAAATAACAAAACGGAAGGGGGCGGGAGATCGGTGTGAAAAACGGGAGACTTCCGGGAATAACGGGAGTGTTGACAGGTATGTTCATAACTGTTGTTTTGATGTTTTTTTGATGAGAGAAATTACTCCCACTGTAACATTTACATAGTAAAATTGTGGCAAAACATTCTAGCTGGAGTGCACCTATCTAATGATGTATACTGTCACGATAAAATATAGATTTTATGGCAATTACATGCATTCATTGAAAATACATAATGCAACCATACCCCTTGAATTTATTTTTTATTAATTTTTTTACAAATCGACCACTGATTATAACAACACAGGTGGGAGTTAACAATATCTAATGCTTATGCTCTTAAAATAGGGTCCTTTAATTGTAACACTTAATACATTTTGATACATTTTACATTCTTAAAATGCATAATTGATATGCAAATTGCATTTTTGAGGAGCCAGACTAGGCCCATATTTTCACTTTACATTGTTTACAATTATACAATTACTATGTAGTTTAAAATTACTTTACATTTCATAGGTTTCATTTTTTCAAACATTACAATTTTTTTGAATGAATAACAAAGTGAGTTACCTATCAACCACTTGAGGCAATATTGAGCCTGTGTATTTCCAATACACATCAGAGTTTCCCTGTTTTTTCCCTGGTCACCATGAACTTTACCTGCGAAAAACAAATCAGTAGATGACAAAAAGTACTTGGAATGTTGATTTTGTCATACTTTAAAAATTCTTAACACAACTAAATCTATTTTAAACTGTATTTTGCTCATTCTTTTATAATTATTATACATTACGCTTTTATGAAATTAATATTAATTGAGTTTTAATTAATTGCATTGAATATCTGTACTTTTTGAAATATGTTAATTCTGCAAAATCAATTTAAATGAACTAGTGTAGGAAAAAAGTTTATTTTAAATGTGGAAAACTTAAAAAGAAGTGCTGACCAGTTGCAGACCCTAAGATATACACTTTCCAAAATATAATTACTTATAACATTTGAGGTTGATAAAGTCCACATACAGCTAACCAGATGCCAAGATATATTACTTACATTACATCAATAACTAATTTAAATGTACACACATATATATAAGCATATTATAATTTTTATCTAAATCCACAATGGTAAATGTATTTCTTTGCTAGACTAGATAATAGATAAAATAATTATATTAAATAAATACAAATAAAAAAGTCATTTATCATTATTTGCATTTGACTGTTGCCTTTGCTAGTTTTGCATTATTTTTCCCTTTTGTTTTGAAATATTTCTATGCCTTTAAGAGGAAGTTTTAGTTCCTTGTTAAGCATGTGACAAATAGACTTTAAATAGCGCTCCGCCACTACATGCCTCATCTACAGTCATGTTTGGGAAGCTCAGATTACTGGCTGTCATATTCTTTGTGACATGGGATATTCACCACTGTAATACCGGTCAGTATTGTTTACTTCAATTTCTAATTGTATTGCTTTTAATTAATCTTAACATTTTTAAATTAAAGGTAAAAATCATTTTAGATTAATTTTGTGTTAGTTTATTATAGATTCTTCCACTGAAAGTATGTTATATTATTGCTGTTTTGTTCATCTGTTCACTCTCTCTCTGACTTTATGATTTGGTTGTGAGATTAACATATTATTATTATTATTATTATTATTATTATTATTATTAATATACTCCTAGATAAAGGCTATATTTACAGTGGATCCCAAAAAGTATTTGGACTAAGCCACACTTAAAATGAATGAATGGCATTGAATTACTATTACATTGAATTATTATTATTATTATTATTATTATTATTTTTTGTTTAGCTTTAAATTGACATAAAAATGAATAATGTTTCAAATGAAGACACAAAATATTTAGCCACTTTTTAGTTGTCAAACCAAATCAGTCAGGGCAACTGTGAATTTTAGGGGAAATGACTTCATACAGCCACTGAAAAGTCAGTTCTGAGAAAACATGAAGCATCATTTGTTTACAGATGCCTCTTGGTTGGATATTTTGTTATCTATTGCAATGCAATTCATACATTACATGCCTATAATTTTAATTCCATTATCAGATAATAAATAAATGTATAATGCATTACTGACAGTGGTGATTCTTTTGTTGTACTTCAGAAATAACTAAATTGGCTGCCCCCCGTAATGTGACAGTGACCTCTATCAATATGGGTGCAGTTGTAGAATGGACATCTCCACACAATTCCAAGAGTAACGTGACTTACACTGCAAGATACCTGTAAGATCCCATACACCCATAAAGAGAGACAATTAAAAATGCACTCTTAAAATACATGAAAAAACGAATGATAGAATGATGAACACTTCACCTTTATATTTAAATGATATCATGGCTTAACAGTTGGACTATAGTTCTGCTAGAGTCTGATGCATATGAAGCATTGCAGAAGTTGAAAACAATAGCATGTTCTACCAGCACAAAGAACAGATTTTCCCAGCAATATGATTGGTAGAGGTTTAGTTCACCCAAACAGGAAAATTGTGTCATCATATTGTTGTTTTGCTGTAAATGAGTTTTCATTTTTGGGTGTTTGACATCTTGATTTTCCCCTGCAGCCTAAGAAATGAAAAGATTTATCTTTGTATGAACACCAAAGAGCTCAAATGTGATGCAGGAAAGCTACCATTTGCGTTCGGGAGCTACATTTTCCAAGTGCGGGCAGAGGATCAGGGGCTATTCTCTGAATGGGTTAACACATCAGAATTTGCACCTAATAAGCACAGTGAGTGTGAATCTGTCAGCTCTAAGTTTGTGTTATACACTCCTATGTGTTAAGTTAATATAATATTAAATATACCCTAAAAAAGTAATACTAACTGCTTTGTTCCCCTGTAGCTTCCATAGGACCCCCTTCTGTGTATCTTGTCATCAGAAATAATACCTTGGATGTGCTTGTTCGAGACCCAGTGCTAAAAATAAAAAAACTTGCAGAAATTTATTCTAAAGTGTCCTACATCATCAAATACTGGACCGAAGGCTTTGAAGACATGGTAGGCTACAAAAATGCTTCTATTCAATATAAGAAATATTGAAATGACTCTGAGAAAACATCTTTCTTGCCATATATCACTGAATTAGATGGCATTAAATATATCACATGTCTTTGTGACCGTGCTTGTCTCTGTAAACAGCTGGTGGAGAAATGACCACTGGTCGTAGTCAGATTCTTTGTTTAGCCAATCAAAAGACTTTGAAGCACTTTCTGCCTTACAATCATTTTGCACATTCACATACGTTGTGGGAATAAGAAAGCTGAGAGCATCAATTAGAGAGAGTGTTCAGTTTGTCGTGTGAGTACGCTATTTTGTTACAGTGGCTTTTGACAACTAGCATCCTAGTACCTGTACAAGGGCAGTGTAACTGTGTGGATTTGCTGACATCATATTGCATATTTATTTTTCTTACCTGTGATGCTTTCGTGCTCCATCCCTGATTATAATGGTCTCTGTGTGCGCGCACGCATATCTTTGGAAAGAAGCATCGTATCTGAGGCCACATCCGCACTAACATATGTTTTAGTTGGAAATTGAATCGATTTTTCAACGTTTACACCTCTCATCCACATAAGAGCAGCATTTTTCTCCACCGAAAATGGAGACTTTCAAAAACACTCCATTACTGTATACTTTGGTAAATGATGACGTTAGGAAACTGAAAACAGAGGTTTTGTTTTACTTAAACTGATTAGTTTGGACAATTCAATGGCTAAATCTCGTTAAAGGGATTGTTCACCCACAAATGAAAATTCTCTCATCAGTGATTTAGAAGGCCCCTTTTCCACCTGGTATTAAGATGCGTTTCGGATGATCTGATCATATGTGGTCAGGTGAGACACATGACTGTTTACACCTGGTCATTTAAATGTGTCTCCTGTGACCACTTGTGTTCAGATTTGAAGGGGAGGGTCTCTGTTTCATGACGACATACATCAGTGACTATGTCAGTGTTACTGTATGATAAAAAGGCACAACAATGTCTGAAAAGAAATGGTGTGCTGTTTCTCCCTGATGCGTTGAAATTTAATCCAAGCACAAATGCAACATGTCAAGTAGAATTATCTGTTATATTAGTGGATTACCTGTACTAAAGGAGCTTCAGTTGTTCATGCTCTCCATCTGCGTTGATATCATACACACTAAAGAAGATCCGTGAAGCTCTCATGATTGTGTATGTTCCCGCTTTTTCTAATTTTCAGATCGGACAGTTGTTTCCTTTAAATGCCGCTCGTAAACGTTTAAGTGCAGCTGTTGATTGACAGGCGAGTGGTGGCACTTCAATGCTGCCAGGATGCATACAGAACTGATTAGCGTTTACAGCTCAAATGCAATGTGGACACATGGTTTTATGGCCACATTCATATGTGGTTTCTGTGATCACACGAGTCATTAAAATTAAGTATTAAACCAAGTAGAAACGGGGTCATAGGTTGAGAAACAGATCAATATTTAAGTCCTTTTTTACTATAAATTATCCTGCCTTCCCCGTAGGTGGCGATATGCACAAAGAAAGCAAATCGCCAAAAAAAGAATGTGGAATTGAAAATGCAAGTGGAGATTTATAGTGAAAAAGGACTTAAATATTGATCTGTTTCTAACCAACTCATCTAAACAAGAGACATGTGTTCTTTTACAATGTTGCTGTGAAGTAACAATTTTAGCCTATTTCATTTCGAATACTCTAGTGTGAAATCAATGAATCCCCAAAAAATAAACACATTTCAGGCCATAAGAAAGACTATTTTATACTTCTCTTACAATAAACTTAAAATTAAGTTTGTACCTGTCACCATGTAGGTGACGGAGAAGAAGATTAATAAAGAAGACCAAGAAGACGATGTTAAATGGCGCATTAAAGGACTAAACTTATGGAGCAGATATTGTGTTACGGCGTGTGTGGTACCCAAAGGCTACAGAAATAAGCCAGAGTTCAGTAGTGCTGTATGTGTTAGCAATACACCTGGTAAGTGTCTCTTCTTCTATACCTGATGTAACTCACCATAATGAGTCTGTTTACAGCTTTTACAAATCAAGCACTTTTGTATTTGACTGTAAATATATAATGATGATAAAGCAACATAATATTCTGTCATATTTCCTTCCTCTCCTAGAAAGGAATAGAATATGTACAAGTGTAAAAGTGACAGCCTTAAGTTAAAAATAAAATGCAGTTCAGAACCCATTTTACTTATTAATTAACATATTAACATATGAAACCGGATATTAGGATGGGACTTGATTTTATCTATCTGGAATTGATTGGATTGTGAAAAGTGGGCGTTCCATACCAGAATGGAGCCTGATAATTGAAATGAGGTGTTGAAAAATTGGTGATGTAAGCCAGACAGGGAACGTTGTTTCAGAGACAGATCAATTATGTTTAACTGGAAGATCATGAAGACAATTTTTGTAATTATTTTCGTTGTAATAACATGCATTGGTGAATCATGCAAAATAAGACCAGGAATGTGTTAAGAATGTAAATTTTAGTGTCATTTAATATTTCACCTTGACTGTAAAATCTGTCCTTGCATTAGTGTTGACCAGCTGTGTGATCGCTGCTGCCATCCTCCTTCCTTTGGTGATCCTGGCCGCCTGGTTGGCCTATAAAGGGAAAAGATTCCTTTATCCCAAAATCAAAGTACCAGATTCCATTACGGTATGCCTCTGCTAATCATGTGATTTCACTACACTTAATAATAAATAAATAAATATTTCATATGGATGGTATAAAATGTCTTTAACTGACAACGAAAATGCAAATTATAAACCTTATTTCTAGAATCCATTTGTACCATCATTTTTGACTGTTGAGCCAGTGCACCACACCCCACATGAGAAAGAACAGCATGATAAAATAAGTGCCATTTCTGAGGACCATCTGCATGAGGAACTCAGTGAGAAAACCAAAAACACAGAGGACAAGGTCTTTGAGTTGTTGTGTGATCATGGCCCAATACAAGAGATGGAAGAGGACTACAAGCTTCTGAATCAAATGCAACCTGCACCTACTTTTTACCCAAACCATCTCTACCCATTATGTACGAAGAACACGCTATTCACTCATCTGAATCCACCCCGCTTTGCAAGCTCCACTGGTAATCAACATTACTACTGCAACTTAGCAGCGACCAACTCTGATCTTAAACGTACTAATTGCGCTTTCTGAAGTCACTAACCAGTTGAGATGCATTTGATAAAGGATGATCTCCTTTGACAATCTACAGCAAATATTCAAAACAACATTGTTATATTATGTCTATAGAAAATAATTTATTGTATATAATATTGTTTACTTGTGTTGGTAATTGTCTGATTTTATATAAACTTATTTTCATTTTAAAAATGCCTTATCACTTATTTGTCACAATAAATTAAATGGTGTTAATTCTATGTGGTCAGATCACTTTTCCTGATTTCTATGGACTTCTCACTTCTGTTAATTTTTAACACAGTTTCTGATGTTGTTGTCATTATGATGGTGTAAGCTTCACCTACAGTCACACATGACAGGCAAACCATTTTTTTTTATATTCAATCAATTTGGCATGTCTTGGTCTAATTTTCATCATCTAACATGACCTTAAGACACACAAAACATACACAAGCCAAGCTTTGCACACTGCTTTTCCTCATTAAAGTTGAACTTCTAGGAAATCATGACCACTCACATTAAAATGAAGACTCCATGCATAAAAGTAACCTCATCAAAGCAGTTTTATTCCACATGGAGAGGGTCCGCACATGGGGGCTGCTATGTTAGAATCATATCAACTGAATACTACTCACTTAATCTCAGTATCTGTTCTGCTATTTGACACTTTCACTCATTGATTAAAGCAATCATGGCTGACTGTGAATAAAAAATTTCTACAATGGCATGTGAAACTGAAAACTATTGATTTAAAATGATTCTGCATCCAAGTCAAAATATGTCAGTGTAAGTCCAAGATGACGCAAAGACAAAAGTTACAGAGTGCTCCTTTAAAGTGTATTGTTAATCAACGTAGTAACTACAAAAAGCCACATGATGACTTAAAGTTAATAAAAAATAGCCTATCCAGAAGCAACAATTAAGTGCATGTTGCTCACACAAACACAAAACACATGCATGTGACACATGTGACACTAAAATAATGAAACAAACATTAACTAATCTACATAAAATATAACGCAAACCACCCAATTACACATAACATATATTAAAGATAAAAATAAACATAATTATTCACATAAAATATAATGAAATGTGATGGGTCAAGCAGACACTTCTGGGAACACATGATTATTGTTTTTTCACCATAACTTTAATAATAATTTACCGAAAAAGTACAAGCTTTCTCTTATTAAATAAAATACACATTTTTAAATTAATTACGTGGTAAAATTATACTTTTTACATTAAAAAAAAGAATAATTTTACCATTAAAATGACAGAACTTGATTAGGTTCTAAGCTATGTCATAAAATATATTACATATGTATTTGATTATGTTATAATTACTTATTGATTTATTACAAGTTGAATGAAAGCAAATGGCCATTAGGCTACTAGCTAATGCATAGCATTATGAAATGTATGAAACTAGGAAAGAGCAGGCCTATCAACAATCTGCTCGACAAAAATGTATTGAAATCCAATTCTAATTTAAAAATGTATATTTTTGTTTCAGGATGCATGCAAAAAATACAATAAAATAAGATTATTAGTTAGTGTATAATATGCATAAACTTACTGTTGGGTAACCTAAAAATGTGCGACATCATGTGGGAACTTAAAGTAACGTGGAATCTAAAGTTACTATGTTGTCGTCTAAAATAAATTAAAATATTTAATTTGACCCAACTGACACATTAGGTAACATAGGTAACATTTTACCAGCTTGTGTAGTGTATATCAAGGCATAATGTTTTGATTTTATTTGTCATTTTATCGAAACTGAAAAACAATGTTTTATGGATCTTTTGTTCTAGCGTCAGGGCAGCGCCTCTTGTTGCCGTGGTGATGGGATTGTTGACATGACTTTAATGGAGGATCAACAGGTACGAGCCATTTGTTTCTAGCAAGTTTTCAAGCTGCTTCGTTTAATTATGAATATCTATTCAGTTTAAAATGTAATAATTACTACCGTACACTATTTATAAAAACATAAATGGCAAATTTGCTCTTAGTGCCTCAACTGCTGCACGTGAACGTCTTCTCTAAGCTAGCCTAAGCTTTTTCAAAACAAACTGTTAATAAAACTGGTATACTTCCTCATTCATTAACTTTTGTGAAATGTAAATAAATAATTTGCTTTGTGTTGAAGCTGATATGACCTATTGCTTGCTTATACATATCCACAAAACTAAATGGTACATTGTCAGATGCTCAGTGTTTGTTATGGTCAAGATTCTCTGTAAAATCCAGCTAGAATGGAAGTGGTTCGTTTTGCTCCTGAGACTTTCTCCAGCAGTGTGACGAGAAAAAACCTGCTTCCTCTCAGCCAGCTGGTGGAGGACACCAGAAAGAGTGGCAATGTTCCCCATCACCTTCTTGAAACTAGTAGGACCACACTTGATTTTAGCATTTGCTTGATTTGTTAAACATTTGATCTTTTCATTAGGCCACCAATCATAAATAATTAGCATTTGATGAGATTTAGTGAATTTTAATTAATCCCAATTAATTTACTTTGATGTCGCATCTGTGTTTTTCTTTCAGGGGTGTTTGCCAAGTTGAAAAGTAATGGTGTAGTGCAAGCTGAGCCATCAGAACTGCACTTCAGCGGCTTTGAAGTAGGAAAGGATTATAGGAAGATCTTGGTTTGTTTTAAATTTTTCCTTAATCTTATACTCGCTAAATGAATAAAAGCAATCTTTGTTGTGAAATGTTTAAAGGAATGTTTGCATGACTCAGGTTTGGTGTTATATAATTTGACTTGTCATTTATGTCATTGATCTGAAACAAATGACTCATTCATTTAAATTCAGAAGAAATGTTTGGAGACTCCAAATACATAGTGAATTTTCCATTGGCTCTGTGGTCAAGGGGAAATACTGAGTCTTGTGAGTTGTAACTGGAACCAACATTTCAGAAGGGGAAGAAATCAATATAGGAGGAAGTATGATGTTATGACGAAAGTTGTTGTTTTACTTTACTAGAAAATTGTCAACGTCTCCTCTGAAGTGCTCTGTGTCCACATTCTACCACCTCAGACAAAGAATTTCCAAATTAAATACACAAAGAAGGTAACCGTCAGCCTGCTTTTAAATATCACTTAAAATATATAAAAAATATTTTTTTAAAAAAGTAATTAAACATTATTTTAGTTATGGACATCAAAAAGCAAATGGGTGGATCTTTTGAAACTTAAAAAAAATGATAGTCTGGGTTGTATTTTACCTATAAAAAATGAAATAAAAATGAGAAATTATATTTTGGACAAAGGAACTGAAACTTTTTTAGAGTCATTGACATTTCTTTGCACTGAGAGATTATTTTTATGACAGTTAAGCACATAATTCTTAGTAGCCTACTGTAATGTGAAAAAAAGTAATTCTCATTATTATAATGCAAAAAAACAATAATTATATATTTAAATAGTTAAGTCTTTGTAACAAAGGGTACAATGGAAAGGAGGAGGCAGGAAGCAGACGAACCATCCAAATAATGTTTAATGATAAATTAAAACATAACGACAAAACATAAACACAAACGCACACACTGCAGCTGCATGTGGCTCTCTCTCTCTACTGAACTGCCACGTCCCGCTGCTTTTATCCCTCTCCTTGGCTGATTAGCCCGATTGGGGGCCGGGCATGCGTAGTCGCGGCCCAGCCCTGCCCCGCCCTCCACCTCATTACAGTCTTTTTTTAAAGTATAACTATAAGTATTTGTTGAATTTAATATATGCTGATTTGAATAATAATTAAAACATTTTTTCCATTATCACAGTAATGAATATGATTTTTTTCACATTACAGTAGATAAGATAGTTGAGTGAGATTTTATCTAATTACAATAATGGGTGCTTAGTTGTCAAGAAAACCATAATGTAACAAATCTTTAAGGTCCTAATAAAATAAACTTCTTTATGCAAAATTTAATTTTGGCTCCTAGATATTTCTTTGAGATTTTCACCAAAGCCATAAAGTTCATGATATGATAGCGTGCTGATTGTATTCCTTCTTTTTTAATGCAGTGTCGACTTGTTCCGGGTCTCGCTTACAATGTTACAGTACACTTCTGTCCAGACGAGTGGCATTACTTTTTTGACAACATCAGGATTCATGGCAAGGTCAGAAGTCAGAACGTCCCTTCCCTGATGGAGGGAATGAGACGCTGTGTTGATGTAGTGACACTAGGGGTCGATCTTGAGAGCCTGAGACACCGTCAGATCTTTGAGCAAAGGCAAATGAGAATTGGCGATTAGAATTTGCATGCCACCCCCCCCCAACATATTGGTACAAAATGGAGGCTGGAATGCGGATTCATTCAGGTTTTTGCACTAAGGATCCGAGACAAGGTCCTGGCCATTACAGCGGTGTAGTTCATCCTGTGGCAAGAGGGACACATCAGGGAACAGAGGTTAACCCAGACATTCCCCTTCTGTCACTCACTCAACGTTGTGTCGATGTAGTGACAGTAGCGGTCCCTATACGAAATGCCACAATGGCTGAACTGTTACGTGAACTGCCAATGCAGGTGTAGGCAAGCTACTTTGAGCATAGGAACAGATGCACGCCGCCTGCACGTATCCTCCCCAGACGCCCCAAAATATAATGTAATTCCCAACAACCCTGAGGGGGTGCGGGGAAGGAGATGTAGCAGGCCATGCCTGCCGTGGCCTTTTCTCTCTTATGTTTTTCTCTCCACAGAAATTAGATTCGGTTAGGGCCTTTATATTTTCATAAAATGCTCGGGGAAGGCATTCTTTTCCGTTCCTATTCTTTCAGGGGAAAAGACCCCTGCGGGATCTTTTAACAATTATACCATCTTTTACCTTTTATCAATTGAAAATTAATGTTAAAAGATAATCTGTTTGTTCTGAAGCATAGTGACAACAGTCCAGTATTTTTTGGAATATTTTTATATTAAAATATATATTTTTTTTATATATTTCTACAGGGTAGAAATGATGCATGTTTGTTACTAGAGAACAATATTCAAGATTACAGCGTAGAAAGATCAGAGCTGTTGTCCACATCACTGTTGTTCTGTCGCGCTCTTCACTAGAGATGATGAGAGGGCGCAACCGTTGACATGAAGCCAATCCTGTGTCCGACGTAACCTAATTGTTAGCAAGGCAGCTAGCATTAGCAAGTTCTTCCAGTCTGACCATTGTGAGCAATGCTGAGAGCGTTTTCAAGTCATGCTCACAAAGTGGATCGTATGATTGGCAGCGGTGTGGAGCAAGCTCTCTCCTTGCGCTGTGAGCGCCTTTGAGCGGATTTCATCTGCCCCAGTGGAAGCGCAGCCTGAGAAAGATGAACTGCTTGTGTTTTAGCGACACGCAGTAAATATCGAGTAATTCCTCAAAAGCTTATCGTGGATTTTCTTTATCGTGATATATATTGATATCGTTTTATCGCAGAGATGAAAAAGACACACGCATCTTTAAAAAGACGTTCAACTTCACTGTGCCTTCTCTAATAGGGGAAATATACTCTTTAGAGGAAATAAACTCTTTTAAAGCTCTGTCGAAGTGTCCAGGGGCGTAGTCTGCGGTGGAGTGGAGAGAAAGCCGTTGGAATGCGGCATATATCCAACATCACACGCTTCTGAAGAGGTGAATGGATCAGTAGTAGTATTCAGCTTGCTGAAATATAACCGCTCAGCTCTGAAGAAAAAATCTGAATGAATCTGCATTCCTGCCTCCCTTTTTTAACCGTATGGGAGTGGCATGCAAATTCTACTCGCCAATTCTCATTGGCCTTTTCTCAAAGATCTAAAGATGTCTCGGGCTCTCAAAATTGACCTCTAGTGTCACTACATCAACACAACGTCGAGTGAGTGACAGAAGGGGAACTTATTCTTCTCTGATGTTTGCACATGTACAGTAAAATGCTGTAAATGTTCAGAATGTCTATAATGTGTTCTGTTCATTTTGTTTTGTTTTGTTTTTTAGGGAGAAGAGAACTTACTTGTTCCTCTTCATGCATATCCTGTTATCAATGATCTTCATATCCCATCTCACATCAGTCTACCCCCAGTGCCACTTGGACAGAGGTTTACATTGATTCATATCAAACTTATAGAGTTCAAGTTACAAACAGGTGTTCTAGAATAGAGACATTATATGAGATAGACATAAAATAGAAAGACAAAGATTCAGTTACTGTATCTTCCTTGCTGATTATATGCAGAGGAAAACATTTGATGATGAAGATCTTTTTTTTTAATACTGTATGTGATATTCTTTTGCTTCATAGTGCCAGTCATGTGATTCCACTGAGCTGCAGTTGTCCAATAGACTTTGAGTTCCAAGTGCACTGCCTGCAACCCAATAAGGCCTTTAATGTAAGACCCCTATCAGGTAAAAAGCTCCCTTTTCAGTCTGCTCACAATACAGTATCTGATGTCAAATAATAATGTAACCAGTATAAATACTTACATAACACTCAAGTTGATTTACTACAGCAGTCAATAGACTCAAATACGCTTTTGTTTTTGATTGGCTGCGTTGATAACAAATGTTGTTATCTGTGTTTTAAAAAGGTGTCATTCCAGCGAATGGACAGAAAACGTTAAAAGTGACATTTACACCTCTGCAGTACGGCACAGCTGATATCACACTGCAGCTGGTTATTTCTCAGTTCAACTCTAAACCTGTAATCTGGACAGTAACTGGTTCCTCTTCTCCATATCTGCTCAGGTATTGTCAGTATTACTGTTGCTCAAACTTAGGGTAAGGGATTTCAGCAAACGCCTAACCTTAAAGGAATAGTTCACCCAAAAATTTAAATTCTCTCATCATTTACTCATCCTTATTCCATCCCAGATGTGTATGCCTTTTTTTCTTCAGCAGAACACAAAGATTTTTAGAAGAATATTTCAGCTCTGTAGTTCCATTTCAGTAGCACAGACTTATTTCAGCAACAGAACTTTCAACCTACTCTTGCCAAATTCACAGTATAATCTGTTGTGATATGGACATGAATGATACCTCAAAATTTTACTGGGCTTGTAAGAAACCACCTAGCAACCACCCAGAACATCCTAGCAACTGCTTAGCAATAATCTTCTTGGTTCTATCTAATCTAGTTAATCAAGCTTTAATTTGAACATGCATTTTTCTGTATTTTGAGGTCTGAGATCAGATATTATTATTACACAAACATTAGTGATATTCTTGTTCTCTTTGCCTCAGTAAACCCGATGGATATGATGGAGGTAATGTTTTTCTTGAAGAGCAAAAGACATCTCATCATAAATTTAATATGGCCCCATCATTGGAGAAGGTAAGCAATTGTATTATTGGGCTTTATGTTTACTCTAAATGCTTTTAAGCTTTACAGATGCAAGAATTTGAATTGGCTTGATCAATTTTACTTTGGGCCTTTCAAAACAGTAGGACAGAGAGCTCTGTTGGTGTGAGATTGAATTCTAAATGAAATTTCATTGTTTGCACTGAGCTGGCTGAATTTAATTTGAATTGACCGCATATCCTGTCGATCTTCAGTTGTGGCAAACACACATGGAATTACATTATTTGGCCTGCTTAGCTTTTGCTAAACTGTGGCAATGTTGAAAAGTGCACATAACCCACCCCATAACTATTTTATGTACATCAGTATTTTTAGAACACAAAAGTACCATTTGCAATTATCATACAGTGAGCATAAACTGTATTGATTCAACATGCATACAATAAAAATTTTCTGTTTTTACCCTTACAGGCCAGTAAAAAGAAAAGTAAACCTGATCCACAGCTGCAGATTTCCACCATAGATGCCACCACTCATGCAGGACTAGTTAAAATGCTGCTCCAGCCACAAGACAAAATGAGATACAAGGAGCTCAGAGAAGGTAAGAACATAATATCTGATCACTTCTAGACCTCAGAAGTGTATGTTTAAAAGTTGTGACTGCAGGCCTCCTGGATAATGTTTTGGTTATGTTATGTTTTGGATGCGGGGCACCTCTATGGAAGCCCCACCAGTCTTCTTTACTAGCTTAACCAGCACATCTTCCTTGGTCAACCAGATTCAACATTTTTGTTGGTAAACAGCAAAGCTACGGTAATGTTAGCAAAAAATGTTATTAATTGAATAGCATTTTAATGAGGGAAATAAGTATTCGACCCCCTCTCAATCAGAGATTTCTGGCTCCCAGGTGTGTTTTATACAGGTATAAAAGGTTATACAGGCCAGACGGGCTGGTTTGATTATTTCTGTAACTGCTGATCTCCTGGGATTTTCATGCACAACAGTATCTAGAGTTTACTCAGAATGTGTCCAAAAACAAAAAACATCCAGTGAATGGCAGTTCTTTGGACGGAAACTCTTTGTTGATGAGAGAGGTCAATGGAGAATGACCAGACTGGTTCGAGCTGACAGAAAGGCTACAGTAACTCAGATAACCCCTTTGTACAATTGTAGTGAGGAGAATAGCATCTCAGAATGCACAACACTTCGAACCATGAGGCAGATGGGGACAACAGCACAAGACCACGTTGGGCACTTTATAAGGGCCATAATGTTTTTAATAAAGTTCTCAGGGAGTGTATACCGACTAAAAAGAACCCAATGTTTATAGTCTCCCAAATACATGGCCATATTGCAGGTTACACACCTAAAAATTAGTTATTTCCTGATTTCCTTCACTTTTAAGCCCACTCTCTAATTGGTAATCAAAACTCCCATCATTTGCATTTTTGGTACAGTTGTATTCTGGAAGTAAAAATATTTTGAATAAGTGGTGGATGTACCATTTTATTTTATGCTGTCCTCACCACTGGAATCAATCTGCATGTAATTCTTTAAAAGTTTATGACAGTTGATAACCTCTTTTTATTGCCCTTCTCTCAGCAACATTTCTTACCCACTCTATGGTGTGTATGATTTAAAATATCTGACTGTTATGGCTAAAACATATCTCAAGAAATCCATACAAATGTGGATTGGATTGGATTTGTGATAATTGGATTCCATGTTGTGTTTTGCTACATAGATTTCATAAAACTAATCAAATATGATTCATTGTGACCACTAACTCTGGTTGACCGGTGTGACACAGCTATTTAGCTGACAAGTTATTTTGTTTTATTTTTTGAAGCCCTGTCTTATACCAAGCCTGCAGACCAGACAAGAGAGATGAAAGAGGCTGCATTTTTAAAGAAAGTGCAACAAAAGGAGGACAGAGCCAATTATATCCGCTGGTGTGTTGCTCTGTGTGATATATAACACAAACACATGACAGAGAATTTTCTGAGTTTAAGCACAATCAGTAAAATATAATATGGTGAATGTGTTAAGAAAAATTAAGATCAAGACCAATATGTGTATCAGCAGTGTGTTGTATCTTCAGGCAGGTTGATCTGGGTGGTGACCCATGTTCAACAGAACAGAAGCTTAAAATTTTGAAGGAGCAAGATGAAGCAGTTGCTGAATATAAAGTAAGCCGATATCATTCCACAATCTTTTTTTATTGAAATAGCTTGACAAGTGCAGTTTAACTTTTTTGGGCAGGTCATTATCAAAGGGCTTGTCCCTTTTTTTAAATAGCCAATAGCCTTGATATAAATCACAGCCATTGACCATTATTGGCTACTTGCTAATCGGATGCAGATAGAATTTGATTGGACAAAAACCTGCTTTTTAATAATTTTTTAGTTGACTTGTTTGTTGCATCTGTTCATTCATTTATTGAATCTAAAGTGTGAAACTACTTTTTCACATATCTCACAGCTCTGTGTTAACCAAGTCATATATCTATCCGGATTGGATATTCAGATTCTTATTGGTTAGCAAAGCTGCACAACATTTTGTGTCACATTTCTTAGTCTGCTCTTATACTATGTGTGCGTGTGTGTGTGTATGTGTGTGTGTGTGTGTGTGTGTGTGTGTGTGTGTGTGTGTGTGTGTGAGCGTGTATTTATCACTTTGTGGGGACCAAATGTCCCCATAAGGATAGTAAAACCCGAAATTTTTGACCTTGTGGGGACATTTTGTCGGTCCCCATGAGGAAAACAGCTTATAAATCATACTAAATTATGTTTTTTGAAAATGTAAAAATGCAGAAAGTTTTCTGTGAGGGTTAGGTTTAGGGGTAGAGTTAGGTTTAGAGGATAGAATATAAAGTTTGTACAGTATAAAAACCATTATGTCTATGGAAAGTCCCCATAAAACATGGAAACACAACATGTGTGTGTGTGCGTGTGTGTTTCAGCTAAAATACAGTGGTGAATCAGAGGCCTTTTCAAGATCTTCATCTGAACATTTTTCACAGCGAGTTTTGCGAAATGCAGGACAGGTACATGAATGTTTGAAACAGTTACATGTTTTGACATATGTGACACAAAAATACTTGAATATACGAACAGCTTTTTTGGCTGCATCCCAATTCACATAATTGTATGGTGTGCTAAACGTACTTTGCTGGTGATAATAAAGTACTTACTTTATAATACATACCATATCAGTACACCAGTATTAGGACATACTACCACACCATAAAACTGCATCTTGCTACCACAGATCCCCTTTTCATGTTCTGTTTGCATTTGCATGTTAGCATTAGCACATAGCTTCATTTCTAAAATCCATTTCTATTTATCTTTTAGGATAATACTTTTAAAAATGTAAAAGTGAAAAGTAAAAAAAAAAACAATACATTTAAAAACTGCTCAGCTTCTGCTTCGTATTCCTAGCTATTTTCTTTAAATGAAAAAATGAAAAACTAGATAAAGCTGCCACTACAGTTTTAAATTTTCTTGTGGACAATATTAGCACATAATGCATGCACAGATAAACACTGTGAAAACTGACTGGAAATAGTATACCATCCAAGCACCTCTGGAAAGTTTATTTACAATTTAAAATGTATTATTTACACACTATGATTTGGGACAAGCTAATTCTAATTTTGCATACTTAATAGGGAAGATGGTATACAAATTGGGAGGCAGCATTAGTACTGTCTTGGGTCATAAGCTGTTTCTCAATGTGAATTCTTATTCATACTTATGTTCTTGTGGACTCATTCCATGTCATCGTCCACTGCTGAAAAAACTGAAAATAGAAATGAGGTTGTTGAATCTACATATTGCAACCAATCTCAAAATTAACATTTTTTTTAACTTTTAAATTAAAAAATTAACATTAACTTTTTACGTCTTCCTGTCCTTCCGAGTTCATTCTTTCAAGGTAGACAGGCAAGACCAGTCTTCATGAGAATGCAAGTTAATTCTTTGTGTTCTTAGCATTGAGAAACAGCCATAGTCCACTCTAACAGCTCTGTGTTGTAGCTCCCAGAATGCACAGCTGTGTTCAGCAGCTATGGTACTGGGCAGCTGGAAGTCAGACAGAGAATGTTGAGACGCTTTCAGCAGGCTGCTCGTAAGGTGAAACAACCACTTTTAAACTTTTAAAACACTTTACTTTAAAGGAATATTCTGGGTTCAATATAAGTTAAGCTCGATTAACAGCATTTGTGGGATATTGTTTATTACCATAAAAAAATTATATATACTTGTCCTCCTTATCTTTAAAAAAAGCTAAAATCAAGGTTATAGTGAGGTACTTACAATGGAAGTGAATGGGGCCAATTTTTGGTGTGTTTAAAGGCAAACTTGTGAAGCTTATTGTTTTCTAAAAAGACTTAAAATAATTATTCTGTATTATTTGAACTGTAAAGTTGTTTAAAACATAATTTTTACAGTGGTTTCAGGGTTTGTTGACATTACATCGTCATGGCAAGGAAGTTGTAATATTGGCTCTAACTTTACACTGAAAAGGTTGGTAAGCATTTGAATCACACTAAAATCATGTTAATACATATTGTTTATATCTTGTGGCTATACTTTTGAAATAGTGAGTATTTTAACATTTACAGATTGGCCCCATTCACTTCCATTGTAAGTGTCTCACTGGAACCCAGATTTGTGTTTTTTTTAAAGGAGGGACAAGTCAAAATAAATTTTGTGGTAATCAATATTATGCCACAAATGCTGTCAATTGAGCTTAACTTGTATTGAACCTGGGCAATTCATTTAATTGTGATGTATTTGACTGCCATTAAACAATTATTTAACCTTTGAGCATTATTATGGTGCTTGTGTACCACTCACTGTATGTCAGATACTGTACTGATTAGTTCTACAGTATGTTTTTTACTGTAGACAATGAGTAAATGTACTAAAATAATTATAATAATATTGTTACATTGTGTATTATTTAATTAAGGTTGTTCTTCAATGTCGTATGAACAAGAGGCTTGCGTCACTGAGAGAGCTTGTTCGCAAAACCAAGAGTCTCCAGGGAAACAAAGAATCAGGCGAGTCAGGAAATTTACACAATACTCTCAAATGTGGAGATAGAATAGAGTTATAATTATATAATTAGTTGTGGTAGCTATGGTGTTCTGCAGCCACAACATAGCAACTACCTGGCAACCGTCTAAGTGAGTTTGTGAACTTACTCAAAAAATTGCTATTCCTGTTTTAAATTGTGCTAGTTCTGAAACTACTTTCAACTTCACCAAAATAGCCCATCCAAAGAGATTACGTTTTTAGATATTTGTCCCTAATTTTGTTTTAGATGGGGAAAAGGTGCCACACCTTTTGAAACTGATGCCAGAAAATCTTCTGCCTGTCAGCTTCACTAGATTTATACCTGAAGACCAGCCTGATGAACTTGTGAGAGAAAACACAATACTGATTATTGTTATTGTATAAAGCTTGTGTATATAACACACTGTATAACGGTGTTGATATAACTACTGTGATGCTAAAACTACAGTTAAGCTTGCAGTTACTTGAAAGATGAGTTTAATCTATTCAAACCAGAAGTGTATTATGTATGAACGATGCCAAGAAATTTCCTTTCAACATTTGAGATGTGTAATACCCATCAGAGTATAATTTCGGCATTGGTGATAAAGTTGTGTTGTGCTTTTCAGGCTGTGAATGCATTAGGTCAAGTTTCTGTGAGAGTACCTAAAGTGGATTTGAAACCCAACACTCCGTTATTAAATTTAAAGGTAGGAGAAGAGTTCTCCTTTTACTTTCCCACTCCTTCAACTTCTGATATCATTTTTTTTTTGTTTTGTTATTTTTCCTGAAATTACTAAAGAAGCAGCTTGTGGTTTGAAATATCTGTTGTCTGTCTGTAATTTTTCTAAAGTTTCTGAAAGTATGTCAGTCATGATTTTGTGTGTATCTACAGTTATGTGGGGAGCCACAATTAAGAATCAGGAAATGCCACAAAGTCAAGGGCTTAGACATAAAGGCGACTTAATAGGCCAGAAACAGTGATTATTTGACAGCTCTCATACTGGCCTGAGTTCCCCCCGCAATCAAATATTATTGCTTTAATTATATATAATCAGTTTTCAATGGAAACTGGTTTCTAATACAATACTGTGAAAAACTTGACTGAAATGTTTCTCACAATCTAAAAAATCTTTGTATGCTTAAATGTTTGTAATAAGATTTGTAGACAAAAATATAAAATGTATTTATTTCATTCTAAAACTAAAATGTAATAATAAAAACAAAGTTTTTGAAATTGATGACCAAATAATAAAGAAAAGCAGCCTATAAGTGCCCAACATAGATGGGAACTCCTTCAATTCAGTTTAAAAAGCATTTCAGGGTGATTCCTCAAGAAGTTGGTTGAGAACACGTGAAGAGTACATGTCTGCAAATTCCAGGCAAAGGGCGACTACTTTGAAGATGCTAAAATATAACACAGTTTTGATTTAATTTGGATTTTGTTTAGTCACAACATAATTCCCATAGATCCTTTTATGTTATTCCATAGTTTTGATGACTTTACTATTATTCTAAAATAAAAAAAAATAAATTATAATAAAGAATGAGTAAGTGTTTCAAAACTTTGGACCGGTAGTGTATAGCAGTACTAATAGTACTGTCCCATAGGAAATTAAAATTATAAATGAGATTTCGTAATAATGTACATTGTTTTCCTAGACTGGAATAAGATTAAATGGAGAGCACTTACAATGGAAGGGGTTTGAAGGCAGAAATGTGAAGCTTATAATTGTATAAAATCACTTGCATTAATTCTTCTGTTAAAACTCATGTATTATGTTAGCCTGAAAGTTGTTTAAATTGTCATAAAAAAAAAACATTTCTGTTTTTTTTATCACACTAAATTCGTATTAACACATTTTGTTTACGTCTTGTAGCTATACTTTTGAAATAGTGATTATTTAACATTTTCAGATTGGCCCCATTAAAGAAAAGGAGGGGCAAGTCATAATACATTTTTGTGGTAATCATTATTATGCCACAAATGTAACTTGTAATGAACCTGGAATATTAATTTAATCCTTTAAGCTCAGATGGGCCCTCGAGAAAAAAATTATTATCAAAATATTAACAACTAAAATCTTGACCATCACAAAAAAGTATCGTTTGAAAGGTAAAAAGCTCTACTTTACAACACAGGCATATGACCAAAACTGAACAAGTGACTTGAAATTTGCTGACAAATCAGGAGTGTTCCGTTTTGATAATTTATTTAAAAAACAAAAAGAGCACCTAACATATTTTTGCAATCAGTAAAAACATCAAACTGACCAAATAGCCATGTGTCATATGTTGGAAAGCTCTCAAAGAGTAGAATAAAACTAGCCCATTTTATTTTTAACTTAGCTTATATTAAATGCTGCGTTTTCACTTATAACTTCCCAAAAAATAAACGAAACATAGAATATTGCATACCATTATTTAGAGGAGGCGATTATCTTTCAAACGAAAAACACACAAGGTAATCAGATGCAGAGATCATTAGATAGTCCACACAAAGCTCAATGTTACATATGGCTGCGAGGAGATGGCACAATGTAAATGACATAGTCAAAAGGCACTCATTCTGTGAAATCTCATTACGAAAAATCATGCTTCCATGCTATGCATACCTTTAGTCATTGTTGTGTTTTGTATGTACAATTAGAGGCTTTTGGACACATGGAGATGCTTTTGGACACTATGTTAATTTATTTTTGTAATGCTATAACTTTTGATTGCTTTGTCATATCAACACAAACATTTTCAAAGATACAGTTGATTTGATTTGGAACAAAACAAAAGCAGTTTTTGGATCCACCTTATTTACCCCTATATATATATATATATATATATATATATATATATATATATATATATTATTATTTTATTTTTTTGTTGAGTAATAAGCCTTTAGTTTTGGGTATACCTTAGAAACAGGACATCTTTAAAAACAACTTCAGGTTAAAGCTCCTGCTTCTCAGGGTTGTCTCCAAATAAAAAGACCCTATTAATCTCACATGTGTCTCTCTAGAGGATTCTCAAAAAATGTCACAAACTCTTAAGTCTGCAATCAAAAATCAGAGATTTCAATATGAAAAAATAAATAAAAAATCCCATTAAATTCTTCAAAGACCAAATGATTTTATAGCTGTAAATACTTACTATATTTTAACAATTGTATTTGTATCCATTCAAATTTTTTAAAGG
Source organism: Xyrauchen texanus (assembly GCF_025860055.1). NCBI lineage: Eukaryota > Metazoa > Chordata > Actinopteri > Cypriniformes > Catostomidae > Xyrauchen > Xyrauchen texanus. The sequence continues at coordinate 43,596,036 of NC_068280.1, forward strand.
AGTTAGGAGAAATCTCTGAGGCAAAGATGATATTTTACCATAAATGAGAACCAATTTGTATGACATATGAAAGACCAACTTCTGAGCAATGAAACTTTCCTCTGAGGTGCTGTCTTTGCTTGGAAGTTTTTGCAATATTATAACTGCTAGATGTATCTCATCAGCATGTTTATTTAGAAAATTAGATTCTATCTATTTATATTGATTAAATCAATGAAATATTGAGTGGAATGAGAATTGTTCTATTGTTTATCTACTTTAAGGTCCCCCAGCATTACAAACTAATGGGCTATCAGCCAGTGTCTGTCTATGATGCAGCAGCAACATTTATTCCTTCTCTCCTGTGTAGGACATTACGCACTGGAGCACAGGTAAACAACACAGTTAGAGGTTAATTTAGCCTTCAGATTGCTCATTGTTAGAATCCAGTATAAGTTATAAGGCAGATCAAATGATTGTGTTTTTGTCTGATCATTGTTGCGTTTTTATAGGATGAGTTGTTGCCTGCCATGACATGTCCATCTGTCGAGCTCAGTGAGGATGAGGAGGATAAGATGCCACAGGATGATGGGAGATCAAATCAGGATTTAAGTCCCAGTCTTAGTTTCAGTGCACCTGAAGCATTGCTCAAACCACCTAATGCTCATCCTCTCCGAATCTTTGTATGTAGCCACTATAACAATATGCACATACACATGTACTATCATAACAGTATTCAGAGCTCTGATATTGTATTCAACGATATTGCCTATCAATTCGATGAAGATGTTTTAAATGTTATTTCTACTAAGAGATATCAAAATTTATCTTGTGGAAAAACCTATTTTCAAATGGCTCAATATGAAATCAATATATAATTTTTTCTCTTTACTTTAGAATCCTGCACCACATGTCTATGCCTTCAAACCAGCCCCACTTTACCTGGAGTGTGACTTGGAATTCCATTTTTGTCCACTGCCACGATACACTGTCTCTAATGGCAAAGTTGTGAACGTGTATGCCCCTGCAACTCAGAGGAACCTTCTAGATAGAAAGGTGATAATTCGCACAGAGACATTTCTGACATTTTCCTCATCTTAATTTTAAACAATTGTACAGAGAACTATTCAACAGCATGATTTTAAAATTAAGCAATAAGGTACTTGAGACTGTGCTATATTGTTATATGTTTTCTTAGGCACAGCGCTCAGTGGAATGAAAACAGCATAGCTTTGAATGGCATATTTCTTCTATAAAACAGTTACTAAATAATATAAATATTTAGGACACACATTGTCTTTAAAATTTTATTTTTTTAGGGCCATCCTTCCGTTAAAACATACATGTTCAGTATAGTCTCTGCCATGTCGACTAATGTCAAGGAAAAAATAACTTAAACTTGCTCAACAATATAATATTTTAGGAGATAATCAAAGGGATTATGACATGGAAGAAGTTTCCCTCAATGGCCTTGAACACTTTATCCAATATGTCAACATTAACAAGTGATTGTGCCCCTCGCATGTAAGTACACACATACATAAACACTCAATTGCTGGCCTACTTCTCATTAAAACACATTCATTCAAATTAATCAAGTCCAGCTCTTGGAAAACTCTGTTTTATATGTCAAGGTCGGACCCCTTTGGTAACACCTTGCTGCCTGTGGAGGCCCCTTCAGCTCTATGTGGTCTGCCTGACAGCATCAGAGATGATATTCAAGCTGGAGTGTAAGTATGGAGCAGCCACCAGTTGGAATAAACCCTCCATCTTTTTTTATTTGTTTGTGGCAGATTTTGCAGTCTTTGTGGTTTGATTTCTCTGGCAGAGCGGACAGTTTAGAGCTTATTCTTACTCCAGAGATGGTTGAAGCAGAGTTTGGTGTGTCTGAAAGATCTTCAGCCACATCTATAAAAGAAGAGGCAGATGAAGACAATGGGTGGGCACGACTTATAAAATATTTGATATTGGATCATTGGCCAATTTTCTATCATGCTTTAGCGTGGCCAAATTGAGTTAACATTGAGGATGGCACATGAATGAATACCCTCATATGACCCTCATATACCCTGTTTAGATCTGTGAGTCCCGGAACTCCAATAGCAACTTTCGTCTCTACAGAAACAAACACCAGGTAAACGCAATCCCATTACATTCACAACAGCAAAACACATCATCCTCAGTACTCAGCAGTAATTATGTGACCTGTGATATCTACAATTACAAACACACATTTTAGGTTTTGATCAGATGTTCAAATTGAAGACTTCTAAATGTGCTTTGATTTTTCAAAGTGAGACTCAACAGATGGCATGCTTGCAATTCACAATGTTTATCTGCTAGCTGTAGAAAAGTACTTGCTATAAACAACAGGCAATTTTTATTGTTTGTTCTTTGCTCTTCTGGCATATAGAGGAAGTTAAGCTGTGAGGAAAGCAAAGTGTTTTTACCCCTCTGTACTGTAGGCGTTGTGAAGTGAAGATATGTAAGATAACCATACTTTCCTCTTTGTAATAATTTTTCATTCTCAGAGACACATGTGAACAGCTACTGGAGTCAAGCCAGAGCAACAGATTGGGACCAAAAGTGCTGGATAGATTGAAACAATTAAAATCTTTGAGGAGAACCAACAGTTCCTAATTATGTGACAATAAATAGCTAATTTTGTTTGTGCCTTAATGCTTAAGTAATTGCTTCGTAACGTAATGTATATTAATATTCTATTGACAAGTTCATAATAGAACAATGAAATGGACTATAAAATACAGTGCCAGCTCGGGCAAACATGCAGACTCTGGTAAAATACAATATAAAGCCACCAGATGGCATTAAATGTCTGATATATGAAACTGTACAGCAGGAAATGTATAGTAGGCTTGACACATCCTAACTGTCTCTTATATGCTGAACTATTCCTTTAATAATATGTAATTTTTTGTTGTCAGCTGTTTTCTATAAAATCAACACTCTGGATCAAGGATCACATGGATCACTGGTATACTTATGAATGGGAGAAACTGTAACGCTGAATATGTCAGCTTTAGGAATGAAAGTACCACCTTACAGTTAAAAGAGCCAATTATCTTTTTGATAGAGAAATCGCCTTGTCAGTTTTCACTGAGAACGTGCATGCACATTCGCTGGAACAGCCTAAAAAATTGTTTTTTAGCGAGATTTGAACTAAAGACGCACAATTTATGACACAACTATTGTCAGAATTTACTGCTGATTTGAAATTATGTTATTTGCTTGTAAATTTGTAATCTTCTTAATCTTTCTCTATTCAAGTATATAGGAGCAGTAATTGTATACATAGAAAATAGCATCCCACAGGCTGCCTAGTGGTGTTATAAACATGACCATTGAGTGATGTGACTTGCCTTAAAGAGACTATGATATGTCTTTGGGCTTGGTGTAATGTAATTTCTGCACCACTAACGGCACCAAATGGAACTGCAATTTGTTTGAGTGGCCTGACATAGCAATATTTGCTCAACCAATTGCTTTTGTTTGGATCAAGACTCGGGTCGCATCCAAAAGCTGGAAAATGCTGCTTTTGGAGGAATTGTAAGGAGATAGGATAAAAATAAGGTGACCAATTTTCATAAGAGTTCCATTTGAGTCCCCTAGGGGGCCTAGGTAGCTCAGCAAGTAAAGACTCTGACTACCACACCTGGAGATGCAAGTTCAAATCCAGGTCATGCTGAGTGAATCCAGTCAGACTTCCTAAGCAACCAATTGGCCCAGTTGCTAGGGTGGCTAGAGTCATGTTGGTTTAACCTCCTCGTGGTCTCTATAATGTGGTTCTCTCTCTAGGTGGGGCATGTGGTGAGTTGTGCGTGGATGCCGCGGAGAATAGCGTGAAGCCTCCACGTGCGCTAGATCTCCGCAGAAACACGCACAACCTGCCACGTGATAAGATGTGTGGATTGACAGTCTCAGACACGGAGACAACTGAGATTCGTCCTTTGCCACCCAGATAGAGGCGAGCCACTATGCCACCATGAGGACTTAGAGCGCACTGGGAATTGGGCATGCCAAATTGAGAAGAAACGGGGAGAAAAACAAAACAAAAGAGCTCCATTTGTTCAAAGGCATTGTCGTCAAGCCAACAACTGATTAGGCATTAAGTCAGTTCCCTAAACTCTGGAAGCCTCTCATTCCAAACAGACGGGGAGTGACATGGCATATATGGCTCAAGAGATTAGATAAAAAATTAGATGCAAAATTCTGGAGCTGAGTGCCCATGAGCAAAGATGCATTTAGATTACATACTTCCAAGGCTGTTTGCATCAGCTGAGCAAATGTCATTGAAATGAAAAGACCGATCTGATTAGGGGTGGGTAAAAATAGTGATTTTCAGATGCATCATAATCTTAATTTGAAGAATCTCAATATCAATTCTTAAATCCCAAGATCGATCTACTATCTACTAGATTTACTATTTGTGCAACCCTCCACTACAATGAGAGGAAATCACTTGCATTTGCAACCAAATTACATGCTATGTGACTAAAATTTATATATTTGGCAACTGGCTGGTAAATGTTTATATTTCACTCACCAGTAATTGTGTAATATAGTGGTGGAGTATTCAGCAGCAATATTCTTTCACTGCATTTTGAGAGTAAAAGTTGTTGCTTGTGTCCAAAGAGGAGATCAATGCAACCCATTTGTCACTGAATAATGGCTGCATCCGAAACCAAACGTAGCTGCCTTGTTACCTCGCTGACCTATCAGTCAATGAAGGTACCTCTGAAAAAATGTTTGATGTGGCTTACTATGTCACATCGTTGCTAGGATACCAGCATTCATTCAGTCCAACCGAACCACAAAGGTCTAATAATCTAGAACAAATCAAGAGAGGTTTGGTGATAACCAAGTGAATATTTAATAACTATAATACTGCTTTTTTGTTAGAAATGGAATCAAAAGTTGGAAAATGTGGAAGAAAACCTTACAGCCAACTGGCTTTCAACTGCCTCTTCGTCCAAGATGTTTTTCTTCAGCTCAACCGCGGTTTATCTGCATGCACAGGAATGTGAGATTTTAGTAGAAAGGATGTGACATGAACATTGGATTCGGACGTGCCTTGTTTCCTAACCACCTCCGTATACAGCCTCCGGAGGCAGAATTTCCTTGGTTTCAGTCGTAGCTAATGTTTCTCTTAAAGGATAATTTCACCCAAAAATGAAAATGATCTAGTCATTTACTCACCCTGATGCCATCCCATGTGTATGACTTTATTCTCCAGAGGTTCAATCCATATCTTCAGAAGTGTTATATTAGGTGTTGTTGAGAAACAGATCAATATTTAAAGGTGCACTCAGCAACTTTTGTCTTTGTGTCAGCTTGGACGTACAATGACATCTAGCATCTTGAATTTAAAATCACTAATTTTCAGTTTCAGATGCCATTGTAGAAATTTTGATTTCACAATCAGCCATGATTACTTTAATCAGTGAGTGAAAGTGTCAAATAACAGAGTAGTTACTGAGATTAAGAGTAGTATTTGGCTGGTCATGTAATTCTAACATGGTGGGCCCCCATGTGCGGAAAAAATTACTGAGTGCACCTTTAAGTCTCCCTGCCCAGTAGGGGGCATATTCATTAAGAATATGAATCACCAAAAAACACAAGAAGAAGAATGTGAACGTTAAAGTGGAGATAGGGATGAGAATTTATAGCAAATATATACTTAAATATTGATCCGTTTCTCACCCACAGATTCATCAGATCGCTTCTGATGACTGATTAAACCACTGGAGTCATATCAATTACTTTTATACTGACCTATGTGATTTTTGGAGCTTCAAAATTTTGGCAGCCATTCACTTGCATTGTATGGACCTACAGAGCTGAAATATTCTTAAAAAAAGTCACACCTCTGGAATGGCATGAGGGTGAGTAAATGATGAGATCATTTTCATTTTTGGGTGAAATATTTTTTTAATACCCTTTTATGTTCTCTTCGGTCAGTTGTTGATAGCAACAAAAAAATAAACATTTAATGCTAATCATGCATGGCACAGGTGAGTTTAAGCCATTCTAGTCCTCTCTCATTAACAATGCTCATTTACAGATATACCAGTAAGAGAAAGGAACCAGTTGTAGCACGTCTTCAATAAATCAGTGTAAATACTTAGTACACATTATGCAATTAAACAAAAACATGTATCAAAAATATAATAAATACCCTTCTGAGATTCCAAATGGGTACAGAATCTCATAATGAGGTCGTGGTTACTCCAGAAGGGGCGGGGTTACTTCAGAAGGTGGTAGTGCCAACTCCAAAATGGGGCATCACTTCCACTCACAGGTAAGTTTAGGGAAAGGTTTAGGTAAGAGGCTACCTATAACTTTAATGTCTTTTTGGAGCTCCCACCCCTTTTTGGAGCACTGCCAGCAGCTATATCCTTATCCTTAATGTTGCTAACCTATGCTACTTTCATTTGGCGCACACACACACACGTGCAGCTGATGAAATTTGGGGTGGCATCAAGCCAAGTGCTATGAATTAAAAAAAAGATTATCTGTCTTATTCAGCCTTTGGTGTCTGATGGGGATGTCACTTTTCAGTAATGTGGCTAAATGGGGGTTGATTTCAGAAGTTATATGGGGATTTCATGTGTTATCATATTGGAAATTAAAGGGAATACTAACAGACAGTTCTGTCAGGTAGATGTCCTTTGTCAGAACAATGGGAGTCTTTGTTTTTTAACACACTGCACCCATAAAACAAGTAACAACTTATTTACTTAAAAAAAAATATAATATTTTGAAATCGGTTTGCTTGTATGACTGATGATACAGATTATAGAGCTCTTCTGTCTGCAGGTTTTATTAACTGCACTACCACACTAACGGCTGTGAAAAGTGATGCTAAATTTTGCTATTAGTGCTGTTTATTATTTAAACTGAAAGTGTTAAAAGACTGTTGTTCAAGAACAATCAGTGCACCAAAGGTGCTGTGGCACCTATTGCTGTCATTATTATTACTATTATTATTTCTTCCCAGTGGGAGTCTATAGCAGCCCATATAACCATACATAGGAAAATGATGGCACACAGATAGTCAAGGATAGCCCCCATACCAAATTTGGGGTCTCAAGCACATACCCTATAGGTCCACCACCATGTCAAAAATTAACTTTTCTTTTGTGCATATCTTATTAACCGTTTGTCCTAGAGCCAAAACTATTTTTGTCTGATTACACTCCTCCTGATGATTCCTAAGGACCCCTTAAATTAAAACTCCACCCATTACAATGGCCGCTATCTTGGATTATGTAATTCTTAGTTTTTTCCACATCTGCTCCTTAAAACTTTGCCAGATTCGCTCACAAAATGGCTCAAAATACTTTCCAGAATGAGCCGCGCAGAATTAATTATACAGAAGTTTGATGTTTGACTTTGTTGAAAAGTTATACAAACAAATATTTAACAAGGTTGCTGTGAAATCATATTTGAGGCTGTATCTTGGCAATGCTGTGTCCTAATGAAACAAAACTTGGTATGCCTCATGAGGACCATGGTCTGAGGGCACATGAGTTTTGTGACAGCGCCACCTATAGGTCAAGAAATTTGAAAAATTGCTTTTTTTGCCTGTAAATTTTGAACCATGTCTTAAATCATGAACCACTGGTTTACTGAACAGTTGCAGGGCTTATCACAGAACATATCTGTTTGAAGGTATACTTATTGATCTTTTTGTCTTAGTGTTATTTTTCAGATAGATACAGATAAAGTAAAATATGTATATACACACCTTAGTCAAATACATTTAAACTCAGTTTTTTTTTACAATTCCTGACATTTAATTGTAGAAAACATTCCATGTCTTAAGTCAGTTAGGATCACTACTTTATCTTAAGAATGTGAAATGGGGGTGCTGCCACCCCCATGCTTCACGGTTGGGATGGTGTTCTTCGTCTTGCAAGCCTATTCCTTTTTCCTCCAAACATAATGATGGTCATTATGGCCAAACAGTTCTGTTTTTGTTTCATTAGACCAGAGGACATTAATTGGCAAATTGTTTAAATTTTTGGGACTTTTCCAAGCTGCTTAAAGGCACAGTTAACTTGTGTATGTAAACTTCTGACTCACTGGAATTGTGAAATAGTCAATTAAAAGTGAAACAATCTATCTGTTAACAATTGTTGGAAAAATTGCTTGTGCCATGTACAAAGTAGATGTCCTAAATAACTTGCCAAAACTATAGTTTGCTAATATTTAATCTGTGGAGTGGTTAGAAATTAGTTTTAATGACCTGTTTTGATCAACCTAAGTGTATGTAAAATTCTGACTTCTACTGTATATAGGAGTGATATTTTTTGAAGAAGTTTGGAGACAGCATCGATGATTATCATGCTGTGATCGCTTAGTATGCTAACTAACATATTTTTAAGGCTATTTGATAAAAATGCTATCTGTAGGCAACATTAGTTTAACATGCTAATCAGATAGCATGCTAATCAGTTAAATACATCATGACTGTAGTTTCTTTCTGCTGTGCTTGATATCCGACATTTTAGCTCTCCACCATTTTGAATACGTTTAAAAAAGGAAATGTATACAAAACTTGCTGACTCTCAGCTTGGTCTGTCTCTGTGTCTATATGGTCCAGCGTTATGATGCACCGTACCTGTGTGCTGTGGTGATTGAAAGTTTGCAGATTTGAGACCAGCATGGGACAAATGGGAAAAACTTTGAGTAATTGCAAAATGCCATATGACTAGTTTGTTCTTTCTTTCTGCTGTGTTTGATATCAGCCATATCAGCACTCCACCCTTTTGAATACTTTTTAAATTTAAAACATGCTGAATCTCATCTTGGTATATCTCTTCAGCACCTGTAAAACATATGGCACAGTGGTCAGTGTGCTATGCTTTTGTGCTCTGGAGATCAAAAGATTGCTGTTTGAAACCAGCTTAGGCCAACTTGCAAAACTGAGTACTTGCTAAATAAATTATGACCAGGTTGTTCTTTCTCTCTGTTGTGTTTACTATCAGCCATATCAGCACACCACCATTTTAAATAAATGATTTATTGAAAACCTGCTGACTCTCCTTAGCACCTGTGATATGTTTCTGTTTCTCTAACTTTTTTGGTGACTTGTGAAGTAGTGTGGGGTTATCATATGCATGCAAAGTGTTGTGCTTACTATGGTGTAATGTTTGACATACCTGAGATTTTGAATTCTGTTTACTGAATGGTTGCTGGGCTTTCCCCCAAGCAAATATTTATTTTCCCCTTTGTTGAAAAGTTACATGAATATAAAGTTGATTATGGTAACAGCTGTGCTCTGCAGTAATTCCACTAAGTCCGATCCCTTTGTTGTCTGGCAACTGTGTAGTGTTGTGGATAGCACACTGAGCTCTAGAATGGAAAATGATGGGTTCAAATCTGTGCTGGGATGACATCATCTGTGCTTGCTCTGTGAGATCTTTGGATTGTATTTAATGTTGTGCAGCGGTCTGGTGCTTGGCCCCATAATAAATAGCTTATTTATCATCATAGCCCATAGAACTATACATAGGCAAATTATTACATGTATTAAATTAATACCTGCATAAAAAAAAAAAGTGGGGTCTCTAGGACATACCCTATAGTGCCAGCACCATGTCAAAAATTCACTTTTCTTTTCCATGTATCTTTTGAACAGTTTGGTCTAGAAATACAAAAACAATTGGACCCCTTACATTTCCCCCTTACTATTCCAATACTATACACAGATTGAATAATTTTTATTTTATTTTTGCCTTTGTTGAAATGTTACGCAAAATCATATTTAACGAGGTGGCCATGAAAACGGATTTGAGGCTGTATCTCTAGAACACTTTGTCCTATCCAGATTTAATGAATTTTTTTTTTTTTTTTTTTTTGCCTTTGTTGAAAAGTTACGAAAAATCACATTTAATGAGGTGGCCTTGAAAACGGATTTGAGGCTGTATCTCTGGAACATAATGAATAAGCACCATGATGTGAGGGCACATATAGAGTTGACATGACAGCACCACCTATGGGTCAAAAGATGTTCAAACAAATTGCTATTTTTACCCATAACTTTTGAACCATTTGTCTTAAAATCATGGGGTTGGTGTCTGTGGATTCTGTGGATTTCGACAAACCCAGTTTTCCCCATATCAGCTATATTGTCTCTCAGCCATATTTAATTTTATAAAAAAAAATATTTGTCTTTTAAATACGTTGTCGGATTTTAAAGAAATTGGTATTAATCATCAGCATCATGTCCTCATGATATCAAAAGTCAATATACCATTTTTATTTGTATAGCGCTTTTCACAACACACATCGTTTCAAAGGAGCTTTACAGAAAGTCATGCATTAACAGAAAATGAAAACTGTAGTATCTATAAAGTCTTAGTCATCATTGTGGAGTTTGAGTAAATATGATTGTAAATTGTGTATTAAAATAAATAATTAAATCATAATTGTTTTTAGAACCCCAATGAGCAAGCCACATTAAACACAAACTCAATAAAATGTTGGTTAATGGAGAAAAATAACCTTTGGAGAAACCAGACTCACTGTGGGGGCCAGTTCCCCTCTCGATAACCAGCATGAATACAATGCCAGAATTAGTTATTTATGTGCAGTGTAGGTCATGGTTTAAAATTTGTAAACTAAGTAAGTGTTTAGGGCCACTGTTTATACAAAGATTTTGTATGAACTGTAAGATAAATGACTAATGTCTTTGATGTCCATCCTGGATTAACTGCAGAAGTTCACATAGTTAGCAAATAACTGAATGTCCATGTATTCCATTTTAAGAGTGTAGTCCATCATTAGACCAAGGTGATGCAGGCAGAGGTCAGTGAGGTGCATCGCATTTTAACAAGCAGGTCATTTTGGTGAGGTCTGTCCTAAATCCAAAGTTCAGGCAGTGGCATATGAAGTGTACCATGTCTTATGGTTGGAGTTGACATCAGTTCATCCACTGAAGTCCATCGTAATAGACCGAAGTGATGTCTGGCTGGCGTCAGCTTCGTTTAGTCATCATCACTCAGAGACACATAGCAGTGGAGTCTGACACCAAGCAGGAACGGAGGGGAATCTGGCAAGCTATGGTTGAGACAGGGAAACAAAAGTCTCTGGTTGAAACTAAAATGGTTGCAAATGTGACCAAAAATAATTGATTGTGACAATAATTTAAAATCTAGTCTCCATTGGCAACAGTTGGGTTATGTGCGTTCATATGTGGTTTTGTCAGACATCATCTTGTGAGTTATTGAATACACCTTTAGAGCGCGCACCAGTGTGTTTTGTAGTGATGAATTCGCTGCACCACACTCAACAACAAACCCAGCATGAAAGAGTCATGACCAAATGATTCTTTTGAACCGGGTCTTTTTCATGAATCACCCGAAAAGAACTGAAGGTGTGAACTCAGGAGCTCAGGTTAGCAGAGAGTCACTTTCTCAGTGAATCATCAATCAGTGTGTTCACGACTGGGAGCACAGACATTTCAAAATAGGAGTTCATTATATATTTCGGGCTTCTTTATAATTAAAAGTCCCTCACCACTTTATATACAGTATATATACATATGGTGGATCTCGACACTCTTGTGAACGTGCGGCCGGCCGATACAGGAAGCCAGTGATTATGGTTTATAAAGATATTTTTCTTACAAAAATGCATCACTTCACTTCAGAAGGACTTTAGTAACACCCTGGAGCCGTATGGATTACTTTTTTGATGGATGGATTCGCTTTTGTGGGCTTCAAAATCTAAAGTACAATTCACTCCCATTATAAAGCTTGGAAGAGCCAGGATATTTTTAATATAACTCAGATTGTGTTTGTCTGAAAGAAGAAAGTCATATACACCTAGAATGGCTTGAGGGTGAGTAAATTATCATAGCGTAAATAGCGTATATATTTATGATTGGGATGGTTTTTAATCATGTCCAGTTTTGGACATTTTAAAAGATTTTTGTTACAATACAATCATACATAATATTGTTTATGATATCCTTATATGTTGCCTTTGTATTAAAGAGCATCTATTATGGTTTTTCAAATATTACCTTTCATGTAGTGTGTTATGTAGCTGTTTGTGAATGTAAAAACGTCTGCAAAGTTTCAAAAATCAAAGTGCATGACAAATGGAGTTATTGACTCCCAAAAAAAGAACCGATTCTGAACACCTGAAATGTGTTGCTAGTAATTCCAGACTTACTTCCGGTACTAACCTACTTAATTTGGTAACAAAAAACCTGCCTCTGGTCTTCATTGGCTGCTCGCGAACAGCTTTGACCTGTCCCAGAGCTCTGACCCGTCCTTAAACACTACACTAAGCGGAAGACCAATCACAACAGACTGGGACATCTGACCAATCAGAGCAGAGTAGGCTCTCTGAAAGGAGGAGTTTAGAATGAATCTTTTAGAATGGATCATTGAAGAGTCATTTTTGACACCGGGGAAAAAAAAGGAAATGCTGCAATTTAAATTATGAGCAAATTAAAGTGTTTTTTTTTTTTTTTACCTTGGATGCAAGTAAATCTATTGTATGAGACCTTTAAAACAAAATTAGAAAATTGAAAAAGTGCAAATTCGGATTACTTATATATCCATTGTGAATCTAAACAAACAATTTACAGTGCAAGCACAATGTTAGAAAAATGTCTAAAATATATTTTATTTGATACAATACATAGTTATAAATAATATTTCTGCTGAATGAAAATAAAGACAAAAATAACTGAACATGAGAGAATAAAATGGAGGGGGAAAAAACTATAAGTTTGTCATATATGATTAGACATGATACTCTGCTTTGGTATTTCTGCTTGCTTCATAAAAGCAAAGCTTTGACCTTGCTGACAAGACATAGGGTAGAAAAGTGAAATTTTTGGTTAGACTACATGAAGAACAAAATAATGTTCAATGCATGGAAGCTTCCTGAAATCAATTATAATTTAAATTGCAAAAATATTCAGTGACATTGTGCATATTTACCAATTCTGGTTAAAAAAAAAAGATTTACAGCATGACATCTCACAAAGGGTATATCCCCCCACCCACCTTAAAATTCAGAGCTTTTGCTAATTTAAATAATTGTATTACCTGATACTCATACACTACAAAATAATGCTTCATTGTGACAGTATCAGTATCAATTATCAAGACAATCCTGCTCTAATGGAGCTGAAACATTCTGAAATTTGTTTACCTGCCATTACAAATCACATGAACTGCTAAATCTCTGAATGCATTATCTATAAATAGTTCAGGCATTTCCTCAAAAATGTTTCCAATACAGTATATGTGTCCATGCTGGCATAATCCTTAGACATTCCGTGAAGTGAATCCATTTCTGCACAGAGCTATTTGTCCTTTTTATCCTCCACGACCTCGGATAAATCCTCCTCTCTAAGAGTCTTGACTCTAGCCTCCATATTGGTGATCCTCTGTTTGATCCTGTTCTGGCTGGTTGACCAATCTACCATAAGCCGGGCAAATTTGGCCTGCATCACCTCTAGATTTGTCTCTATAATACTGACTTTTTCCTCCATGTCTTTGGGGTCAGCGCCAGCATTGGCCGCAGCCTCGTCAATGAGATTGTCTTTCATCAGAATAGCCCTACCTTTCTCCTCCAGAGCTTTCTTGGCCTCCGGGTACTCAGTCAGAGCTTCCATTAGGTCATCTTTTGAGAGTGCAAACAGATCTGAATATCCCACACTGCGTATGTTAGCAGTCCTGCGGTTTCCTGCTTTACTGCCTTTGATGCCCAAGATACTGATCTCACCGAAGTAGGCACCATCACTGAGCACTACAAACTGTGTTACACCATCATCTGCCACTACTGCGAGTTTACCCTCTTTAATAATGTACATTTCTCGTCCAATGTCACCCTTCTTGCAAATGTAGTCTCCAGGACTGAAAACCTGTGGTTGAAGCTTGAGGACAAGCTCGACAAGAAGTCCTGCTTCACAGTCCTGGAAGATGCGAACCTTCCTCAAGGTTTCTAGATGGACATTGATGGCAATCTCCGCCTTGAGTTTGTCTGGAAGGTTCTTGAGGACTTCTTTTTCATCACAGGTCTTCTGCTCAGTCCAAAGATAATCAAACCACTTTACGACACGGGCCTCCAGATCTTTGGTGACCTTTCGGAACTGCATGTACTGCTTGATGGAGTCAATCTTGGCTTGAAACTCGGCACGGGAAGCATTCATGTTAGAGATCATGGCACCAACGTTACCAACAATGGTGGCAAAAATAAGTACACCAATGAGAAAATCAGCAACAACAAATAAGTACTCAAAATCTCGAACAGGTGGTGGAGTCTCTCCAATGGTGGTGAGGGTGAGAGTAGACCAGTAAAGGCAGTAGATGTACTTCCTGGAAAGACGACCAAACTCTGGGTCACTGATGTTGGGGTACACCCAAGTGTCTGACCCAAAGCCGATTGTTTTTGAGATGGCAAAAAAGATGCAGCCATTCCAGTGGATAATGATAAGGATATAAAGGACGAGGTTGCTGATTCGAAAGATGTTGGGAAAGTTGGTTCTGGTTTCAGTGCGGTCAAAAAACTCGAACAGACGAGCCATCTTGAAAAGGCGATTGAATCTTAATTCTGGAATGTTGTAGCCCACTTTCAGCATTAATATGTCTGTCGGTATCATGGATATCACATCAGATCTGAATTGTGGTGACTTTTTGTAGCGCTCCCACAGCATTTTTGAATCTCTCACTAGCAAACCTTGTTCCAAGAAACCTGTGAAAACATTTTAATTATATTATTTATAGTGTTATTATATTATTTATATGGTAAATTATATTATTATTTAATAAACATTTATATATATTAAATTATATAATTAATTATAAATGATGTAATATTATTAATAGTGTAAATTATATTATACTGTTAGCATATTCTTTCTAATAAAATTAATGCTGCTAATAAGGGTTTCCATGTGGAGCAAATTTACATCATTCCATGTTATGGTTGATATAGATACACTAACAGATCACAAAAAAATAAGAATACATTTACCTGTCCTCGATCTCAAAAATGTGTCAAGGTAGTAGATGGCATCTGATGTATAGTCCAAAACTACCCATAGGATGGTGAAATTATCCTGCAGCTCATTGAAACAGGCTCTAATTTACAAAAAAAATTTCAGCTCATCATTCACTTACCGACCACATTATTAAGAATATATATTTTAATTATTGAATCTATTAATAATTATTATTAATATGTAAAATTACCTGGAAACAAGCATCATTAGGTTGTAGAAGACTGGTATTGCGACAGTGGTGAGCCAGTGATAGTACATATCTGTTGCTGGATCTATTATCCAAACTTGTTTTCTAAAAGAAAAGGTTCACACATAAGTCTCCATCTACATCAGGACATTCCCAATCTTTAAAAGTACTATACATTTCATTAACCTAAAATACTCACGGTTTCTCCTCCTCCTTTTTCTCATCCTTTTTCTCGTCTTTTTTTTCATCTTTCTTTTCTTCTTTCTTCTCTTCCTTTTTTGGTTCCTCTTTCTTATCATCTTTCTTTATCTCCTTGTCATTCTTTTTACTGCATGATTTTGAGATTTTATCATTAGTACCAGTTAATAGAATGTAACAATATAAACAAACTAATATTTAACACAAAATTTCCACATACTCATCTGTGTTGTTGCAGTTGTTCATATTTAGTGTTGCAAGAGGCCAACGACCAGCATTGTTGTTAAAGCTGTAAAAACAGAGGTATCATGAATTGTTTTGTTCCTGTAATGTAAATAAATAAAATATGAAACATTATGAAGCTATCATTGCACAATCAAAACACTTTAATCATGTTTACTATGTTTATTGTTTTAATATATAAAACAATATGCTGTTTTAGTGGGATACATTAGGTATTATAAAACAGACAGTTTCAGTTCTGAAATCTGATTATATGAGCCACATTCAAAGCCTTTGTAAAATTACCAATATGCGAGCACCTGTGACCTCACATCAATTGAAAACTATAATAATGTGTCATGTGTCAAAACTACATTTACAATAGCACTGACAGTTCATAAACTAACCTATATTACTCATTTATGTGAGTTGATTATTGTGATTATTATTATTATATTCTGACACACGAGGTTGTAATTTTGAATCCCAGGGCTGGAGTAAGTGGGAGTGCGGAAGACAACAGAGGATAAATAGGTTACTGCCAGCACATTCTCTGTTCTTGTCTTGAGAAAGACACTTTATCTCACCACCAATCGAAGGGCCTTAGGCTTGATCTCTAATTTATTATTAGTATATGTATCTATGTGTATATACAGTATAGCACCTTCAGATATCAGTCATTTTTGTATAATTATATATATAAATATATAATTAATAATTACAGTATAATGTATACACACACTCACTGAGCTCTTTTTTTGAAACACCTGTACAGCTATTATTCATGCGATTATCTAATTAGACAATTGTATGGCAGCAGTGCGATGCATAAAATCATGCAGATATGGGTCAGGAACTTCAGTTAATGTTCACATCAACCATCAGAATGGGGAAAAAGCTCTGTGATTTTGACAGTGGCGTGATTGTTGGTGCCAGACGGGCTTGTTTGAGTATTTCAGTAACTGCTGATCTCCTGGGATTTTCACACACAACTGACTCAAGTGTTTACTCTGAATGGTGCTAAAAACCAAAAACATCCAGTGAGCGGCAGTTCTGCCTTGTTGATGAGAGAGGTCAATGGAGAATGGCCAGACTGGTTTGAGCTGACAGAATGACTCCAGTTACTCAGATAACCACACTGTACAATTGTAGTGAGCAGAATAGCATCGCAGAATGCACAACGTGTCGAACCTTGAGGCAGATGGGCTGCAACAGCAAAAAAAAAATCCAGTTTCCTCTTCGGTCTGCCAAGAACAGAAAGTTAAGGCTGCAGTGGGCACAGGCTCACCAAAACTGGACAGTTGAAGGCTGAAAAAATAGGGTCAGAATTTGGTGCCAAAAGCATGAATCCATGGACCCAACCTTCCATGTGTCAACAGTCCAGGCTGGTGGTGGTGGTGTACTGGTGTGGGACATGTTTTCTTGTCTCACTTTGGGCCTGTTAATACCAATCAGTCATCACTGAATGCCACAGCCTATTTGCTGAACTTTATGGCTGCAATTTACCTATATTCTAATGGCTACTTCCAGCATGACTTGCAAACTGGTTTCATGAACATGACCGGATCTGAATCCAATAGAACACCTTTGGGATGTGGTAAAATGGGAAATATTTGCGTGATGCAGTCATGTCAACATTGACCGGAATATCAAAGAAATATTTCCAACATCTTGTGGAATCCATGCAACAAAGAATTGAGGCTGATTTGAGAGCAAAGGGAGGCCGTACCCAGTATGAGTATAGTGTTCCTAATAAAGTTCTCAGTGAGTGTATATGCAATGTGTGCAATGCATAGAAGAATCAACCCCAAGGGGGGTGGTCGGACTATGAAACATCATGGGGGTGTCAACACTGATATTGCATACACTCCTATAAATGGGTAGTTTCACCTCTAAGATTATACACTGGTTCCATTTTCACTCACTTCCACTTGCATAGTTTGTCCTGTCCTCTGTTGTCCAAAGATGCTTCTTTTTGGCCTCCCATGTCTTCAGTCCCCTCCAATGTAACTGAATCATTGCATTCAGATGCTTGACAATGTGTGGACCTTCCTCCAAGCCTCAGGATAAACTGGGACATCCTGCGAGGTAAAGTACAGTGGCCTATTAAAATCCCTAACTACACCATGATGCACAAACAAACCTCTGTCAGTTTAAAATCTTAAGAGCAAAAGATCAATTCACCTGCCCATTAGTCCATTGGGTGGCCGATCACTGCAACAGGAAGAAATATTGATAGAGGATGAGATATAACAAAGAACCAGAAAGTTTGTCAAAATTTGAGAAGTATTTTATAATCTTAAAAATTACCCACTTCATGTTATATTTAATCAACAAACTGCATAAATAGATTTTATAATAGTTTTCAGTAATATGTAATTTGGTATGCCAGTACGTAAGTTGTTTAATTTCATGATTTAAACATGTATAGTGTCTCCTCAGACCTTTCTCCTCTCTCGATCCATTCAATAGCTGGCTCAGGGGTGAAGGCAGATCTTTGTGAAGGGTATGAAAGTTCTGTGCAGATTTTAGCCATTTTCTCTCCTGTAATGCCATTCACTGTACTGGAATTACATCTGGAGTCTGTGGGTGGAGTGGAAAATATCATTTAACTACATTAGGATACACCAACCAAAGTATTCTAGTTCCTTAAAGGTGCACTTAGATCATTTTTCCTCATTAAAAAACTCTTACCCCTATATAAAAGCATAGTACTTTTGAAAAATATGTTTAAAACCATGAACACTTACATTAAATGAAGACTCTAGTCATATAAGTAAAAACTTTTTTATTTTACATGGAGCTGGAGCTTGGATGCATCATGGTAGCCGGCATATTAAGATAACATGACCAGCCGAAATGTTTACCTGATTTACAATGATTAAAGAATAATAATAGTTCACTGAAGCCGGTAGTTTGTATTGCAATGCAAAGCCATATAGGCAACTTGCTCCTTTTACTTTTTCACTGACATGTTAACACTTACATGTCTTAATTTTAATACAGTTGTGTTCATTTAATCTAGGATGTGGAATTTATTTCATTTTTATTCTTGACTGGTAATGCTGTTTATCCAGCATAAGCTTAAGCAAATAATAGATGAGGAAAATGTTATGACTACCTGCTAATTCTGCATTTCATCAATGGCATTGTAATAAAAAACTATTGCTTTTTCATGATGCTGCAGCCATGCTGCTAGGTGTCAGTATAATTCATCTTGATTGCTCACAAATGACTAGTTCAAATCAATCATTAACACTATATCAGCTACTTTTTAGTTGGTTTTACTTGATTTTATTAAGTTCAAAGTAAGTATATTTGACTTACTGTATTGTTCTATTTTAAGAAAGGATGACAAAAGTCTGGCAAATCCTTACCAGACAGATACAAGTGTCTGCTCTAAAAATACACAATGCATCTTAAATGCCAAGAGGGATTAGCACTGTGTTTCAGGAAGATGAGCTGTTTTAAGACAAAGCAGTTGTGTTGCTTTACTGGTTTTAGTACATTCCTAATTGAGACATACTATGTTTGCCTATACTGTATCTTACTTTGGTAGTAAACATAATGTAGTTGTCCTAGCCAAACAAACTAAAATAGTATGCAAAGATCATACCTGCAAGTGATTAATCCTGTGTATTGTCTTGAAAATAACTTTTGACTTTTATATACTTATCTGTACTGTATAGTACTTTTTTGCACTGTACCTTTTCTTGTAGAAAAAGTCTCATGTTATCTTCTTTTCAAGGGTTCGGTTGGCCCCCTAATTTAACTAATCTTGAGCGTGTTTTGTTCACAACCAGGGATTACTTGCTTAGGCTTCCAGTACTTACTCCTTTAAAGAGATGAAATACACAACCTTTCATGGTGGTGTTAGGCTTGCAAGACTTAATGCTTATAACTAGGATTTAAAATGTCTCATAAAATGTCTGAAATGCAGTACAAAAAATGCACTTTTCTAACCAAATAGTGTCCCCCAGGGAATTAGCAATCAGTATTATGAAGACCCCACACTTTAAAAATACAAAATGAAATAGTCACATTCCGTTAGATCTCAATTCACTTGTATAATGCATCTTGCATTATAAGCATTACTTCTGAACAGGCTATTAAGTCTTAAGCTATGCTTTGGAAGGTTACATCGAAAAAGGTTTATACAATTTTGAGCTCTCACTGAGCAATTCCATGACCATATCACACACACACACACACACACACACACACACACACACACACAAACCTGAACAATAGTAAGCAAGAGTGGGAAAGCGTTGAAACAAATAAATAATTAATTGTTGTACATTTATAGTGGAAACATTAAGCCATAATATATATATATATATATATATATATATATATATATATATATATATATATATATATTGCTCTACCTATAGAGAGAGATTTGAAACTCTAATGTCCAGTAAGTCAAATGTACTTACCGATGCAAACAATTCCCCGACGATTTCTTCACATCAGCGTAGAGCAGCGGGTCAACAGATAAATCCCATTCCAAGAAAACCATCAGGTTCAGAGGTATTCATTGGATTTTATCAATTGATTTTATCTCCTGCAGAGAGAAATGTAGTCGAATGCTGTTTTCTGTGTCGTTTATGCAGAGTATTGGATTGTAATGGATGAGGGCGCGCATTTTCCCCTGCCTCACGAACTTCACCACAAACGCCCACCTGCAAAGGTGCTCGCGGCATAAATCCAACTACCCTTCCCCCACTCGTCCTATAATAACAGATTGTCACAGAGAATGTGCTAAATCTAAGGCAAACACTATGGAGTTAATTTTGTGCCATAATTAAACAAACAAATGCAGCATTTTGCAAACAAACTCAATCTGCTTTGCAAAGGAAAAACCGACTCGCAAACAAACGCGATCTGCTTTGCAAAGGAAAACTCGACTCGCAAACAAACAGAAAGCAATGTGCAAATACAAAGGTCAATTTGAGTGAAAATGAGCAGAGGAGTAACAAATATGTATAGTGTTTTACAAATATAAATAAACGAGCCAAGATCATATTTTACAAATAAATACAAACCATCCTACAAATTGCTTGTAACCTTTAAACAAATACCAAACCTATTGCATACAAATGCATACCTGTCTGTTACGACTGTGCAGATGGCTTTTTATGAGATCCCTCGGCTCGATTTTCTCACAAATGCATCCAGGCAGATTTTCTCACAAATGCAGTAGATCCTCTTCCAAAACAGTAGATGGCGCTATGCGATTAATTTAGAGTTAGTCTCCCGGTATGAAAGCATATGGGTAGCAATATTCAATTTGACATTTAATATGCAAAATGACAATGCAATATGTAAAATGGCAATGCATTCTGTATTTAAATTTACATTTTACATTACCATTCTAGCAACGTTTGGTGCAAAATGAAAATGAAATTACATAATTTACATTTGCCATTTCATACACTCGTTTTAATATGCATTATTGAAACGCTTTATAAGTTGCAAAATTAAAATGAAAATGTATTACAGAAATGATTAGATATGTGTAACATGTTCAAGCAAAAACTGTGGCAAAATGATCATTCAAATGTTATTTTTCTTAATTGCATTTACACTCACAGTCAAGACACTTGCGATTGCTTTTTCATTAAATGTCCGCAATGAATGTAGCAAAATTCAATGTGCACATTGAAAATGCATTCGAGCCGATCATGCCCCTGCCCGTCCCTCCGCCCTCTCCGCCCTGTCAATCACTGCATCAAGACGGGGCTCGGCAACAGGTAAACATAATATGTTATGGCTATGTTACGTGTTTTGAGTTTACAGTCTATGGTTTTGAGGTGTTGGAAAAATGGCGCGGCAGAGCTATCTGGCGTTAAATTCACTAGCAGATGAAGTGGAGCGTGAACAGAAAGCGGTAGTATTTCGAAGATTATTACAGTATGTAGGTGATAGAACCAGTACGTTGTTGGAACGTCTGGGAGAATTTTCTGCCTTATGGATTTGACCTCTTAAAGGTGGTGGAAGAACAATTGTATTCGGAGAGGCCTAGGGAGTGGGGAGACCAGCAGCTTTTAACTTTTAACCCATACATAAGATACCCCTCTATGGCCTCACCAGGGATCTCCACGGCTGCTGGTCTCCCACTCCCCTCGAATACAATTGTTCTTCCACCACCTTTAAGAGGTCAAAGCCATAAGGCAGAAAATTCTCCCAGACGCTCCAACAACGTACTGGTTCTATCACCTACATACTGTAATAATCTTCGGAAATACTACCGCTTCTCTGTTCACGCTCCACTTCATCTGCTAGTGAATTTAACGCTCAGATAGCTCTGCCGCCATTTTTCCAACACCTCAAAACCATAGACTGTAAACTCAAAACACGTAACATAGCCATAACATGTTATGTTTACCTGTTGCCGAGCCCCGCCTTGATGCAGTGATTGACAGGGCGGGAGGGGCGGGCAGGGGCATGATCGGCTCGAATGCATTTTCAATGTGCACATTGAATTTTGCTACATTCATTGTGGACATTTAATGAAAAAGCAATCGCAAGTGTCTTGACTGTGAGTGTAAATGCAATTAAGAAAAATAACATTTGAATGATCATTTTGCCACAGTTTTTGCTTGAACATGTTACACATATCTAATCATTTCTGTAATACATTTTCATTTTAATTTTGCAACTTATAAAGCGCTTCAATAATGCATATTAAAACGAGTGTATGAAATGGCAAATGTAAATTATGTAATTTCATTTTCATTTTGCACCAAACGTTGCTAGAATGGTAATGTAAAATGTAAATTTAAATACAGAATGCATTGCCATTTTACATATTGCATTGTCATTTTGCATATTAAATGTCAAATTGAATATTGCTACCCATATGCTTCCATACCGGAGACTAACTCTAAATTAATCGCATAGCCCATCTACTGTTTTGGAAGAGGATCTACTGCATTTGTGAGAAAATCTGCCTGGATGCATTTGTGAGAAAATCTGCCTGGATGCATTTGTGAGAAAATCGAGCCGAGGGATCTCATAAAAAGCCATCTGCACAGTCGTAACAGACAGGTATGCATTTGTATGCAATAGGTTTGGTATTTGTTTAAAGGTTACAAGCAATTTGTAGGATGGTTTGTATTTATTTGTAAAATATGATCTTGGCTCGTTTATTTATATTTGTAAAACACTATACATATTTGTTACTCCTCTGCTCATTTTCACTCAAACTGACCTTTGTATTTGCACATTGCTTTCTGTTTGTTTGCGAGTCGAGTTTTCCTTTGCAAAGCAGATCGCGTTTGTTTGCGAGTCGGTTTTTCCTTTGCAAAGCAGATTGAGTTTGTTTGCAAAATGCTGCATTTGTTTGTTTAATTATGGCACAAAATTAACTCCACTAACACTTGATAACAACCGCTTATCATATCTGAATAATCAAAGAATTAATTAATGTACTGGATAAACTGAATTTTTTTTTATATTTTTTTTTAAATATCCTTATTTGATTAGAGAACTATCGGATATCAAGTTAGATTTTCAGAATTCTACAAATAATATTGCCATAATGCAAAGGTCAAGATTTCACCCAAGAAGGGCGTGAGATTACGGGGATTTAGTTCAATGAGTTTAGCCTTTTGAATCCGTCAGCAAAGAGATCGTTCAGGGCAGTGACATGCACAGAAGGGGGCAGCGGGGGCAGCAGGGGCACACCCAATTACCCCTTTCGTTAACAAATCTAAAAATGCTCTTTTGGTAGTCCAGCAAAAGGAGAGAAATTTTAATGATTAAATTAAAATTGTTAAAGCTGGAGTATGCCATTTCTGCGACACTAGCGCCACCGAACGGAATTTTTAAAACAGGTTTCTGAATGCACTCCTTGCCTGCAGTTGTTCAAACAGTCAGATTAGTCCCGCCCCCAACTGTAAACGCCATTGAGGGGCGGAGGTAGGCCATCCAGTCGGGACGAATGCAATGATTGGATGGGCCTTTTACAGGCCTGTGACTGCCACTTTTTTTTTTTCATCAAACAAAAAAGAAAAAAGATCAGAGCACTTGATTTTTGCTGTCAGAATGCAAAGAGTCTTTCAACCAGTATAACTAAAAAATTGCTTCTGGTATAAATTACATACTCTATCTTTAAATAAAACAAAAATAAATCTTGTAACAATCTCACAATAACAGTGATAATGTGTTATTTTAAGATTTCTTTGTAAATCACAGACATATTAAAGAAAACAGTGTCGGGGGCGAATTCTAATCACAAGTGATTCTGCCTATGCACTACTCTCTCTCTGAAGTGCTGAGCCCTTGATGTGGGTACTCTGAAGGAAACATGGCATTACTGTATGAATATACCCTTCACTAACAGTCTTGTTGTATGGCCCTTCGAGAAAAGATGAATTTTCTCACTTTTGTTTTGAACAAGCTTTCGAGTGGTGTCCCTCCCACAGCAGTGCCCTTCAAGTTTTGTATTCACCCCGTAACATCGAAGTGTCTTGGCCTCATATGAGGAACAGGTCAGATAAAAAGTCCACTCTATGTACTGTAAGTTCAACAAAAGAATAATACCTGATTGCTATCGCAATTTCAGTGCAGGCAGATTCATTAATTATAATGGGAGCGGTCGCATCGCTTTCAGTGATAGAAATTAAATTAGTCTTATACTGTTATAAATTGAAGAAGCTGTCTGATTCAGCCAAAGCCAGTTTGGTTTTGTTTAAACTAATAAGCCATTAGACTTATCACTTTAAAAAAATAAATAAATACCATGGCATTACCATTTTTGGACATGTCGGCTACCATGACAAAATTCAAAACCATAGCCCTACATCTCAATGTGCGCACTATCCCCCTAAATAGTATATGAAATAAGAATTAGCATGTCTCAAATGGTAGTATGTTTACAAAAAGGGTTCAAAAGTAGCCCGAATGGTCTACTATTTCTAGTAGATTTGTGAAGTGTGGATCAGTGCGCACACTTTTTTTGGCTGAGATTGCCCACAATCCCTTGATGGTCGGAAGAAGAGTTTCATGGTTCACTTCAGAACTACAACTGTGAAACGTGAAAAACTAAAAACATAGCAGTTGTTTAACTTTGTTCACACTGTAGGAATAGAAACATTAATCAAATTAACACAATTGCACAGAAACAGATCAACATCTAAGTCCTTTTTTTACTCTAAATTCCCCTCTCAGCCTAGTAGGTGGCGATATGCATGAAGAATGCGAGTCTCTAAAAACAAAAGAAGAATGTAAAAGTGGAGATTGATATTAAAAAAGGACCTAGATATTGATCCGTTTCTCACGTACACTTATCATGTCACTTTTGAAGATATGGATTTAACCACTGGAGTCCTATGGGTTACTTTTATGCTGCCTTTATGTCCTTTTGAAGCTTCAACATTTTTGTACCCATTCACTTGCATTGTATATGGATCTACAGAGCTGAGATATTCTTCTAAAAATCTTTTTTTGTGTTCAGCAGAAGAAAGAAAGTCATACACATCTGGGATGGTATGAGCATGAGTCATTTTTGGGAGAACTATTCCTTTAAGCTCTCAATTACTCCAGAGCACACTTAGATCTACGACGATTTTCAAGTAGCCTACTACTTAAGTTACGATGACTTTGGGAAATGAGGCCCAGATTTGTTGACTGATGTGTTCAGAAAACATTCCTGTAAATTACAGCTTTACAAATATTTGTAATGCGAGTCATATTGAATCAATCGTTTAGTTCACCTTAACAATTCGTTCAAAAGCACAGAATCATTCACTCATTCAGGCAAAGTGAAGCGGAAGAAATATTGCACAAAACTGATAAAAATATGACTAAAGGTTTACATGCATTATGCTAAAAAAACAAACTCTGCTGTCCACAGTGTGTTGTGTGTTTTGTTTTGAGGTGTTCGGTTTCAAATATGCAAAAGTAATATGACATTAAAACAAACACCCAACGTTCAAAGATTTACTTTTTCTGCCATAAAGAGTCAGGGTTGACAAACCGACAACAAATAATGACCAGCCAAACCACAATGTAAGTCCACATTTTTCGTTTCTCACATCATAAACAACTACCGCTAAAGTTTATTTGTTAGTGGAGAACATTTTCGAGTAGTTGTATCTAGTATTTAACCATGGATTGTCAGAAAGAGGCGCTCGACAGTCACACCGAATAGTTAAGCGAAGGTCTTATGTTTATCAGGGTGCGTATAGCGTTCATAAATATAGTTATATTATTTAAGTGGTATGTTAAGGATGTTAGTAGTATGCATTTCTTTCTCAATGGATTTTGGGTTGATTTGAGGTTTTTGGCAGCTTATATTAGACCAACAGAGTCGGGCACATGTCCTGAAAGGTTAAAAACCCTTAGGGGGCTATAGTAGCCTGTAGGAGTTTCAAAATCTTGTGCTAAGTGTTTGTCAAGATTTATCCATCCATCCATCCATCTTCAACCGCTTATCCGAAGTCGGGTCGCGGGGGCAGCTGCTCCAGCAGGGGGCCCCAAACTTCCCTATCCCGAGCCACATTAACCAGCTCTGACTGGGCGAACCCGAGGCGTTCCCAGGCCAGTGTGGAGATGTAATCTCTCCACCTAGTCCTGGGTCTTCCCCGAGGCCTCCTCCCAGCTGGACGTGCCTGGAACACCTCCCTAGGGAGGCGGCCAGGGGGCATCCTTACCAGATGCCCAAACCACCTCAACTGACTCCTTTCAACGCAAAGGAGCAGCGGCTCTACTCCGAGCACCTCACGGATGACTGAGCTCCTCACCCTATCTCTAAGGGAGAAGCCCGCCACCCTTCTGAGGAAGCCCATTTCGGCCGCTTGTACTCGCGACCTAGTTCTTTCGGTCATGACCCAACCTTCATGACCATAGGTGAGGGTAGGAACGAAAATTGACCGGTAGATCGAGAGCTTTGCCTTTCGGCTCAGCTCTCTTTTCGTGACAACGGTGCGATAGAGCGAGTGCAATACCGCCCCTGCTGCCCCGATTCTCCGGCCAACCTCCCGCTCCATTGTCCCCTCACTCGTGAACAAGACCCCGAGGTACTTGAACTCCTTCACTTGGGGCAAAACCTCATTCCCTGTCAAGATTTAACTTATTTAAAATGTCAATATATTATAAATGTTATTCTACATATATGGGAATAGCCAGGGCAATAATAATTTGTGTTTGAATTTTGTTGGATAACTTGTGTTGGACTAATGGAATTCCTCTGTTGTGTAAATATGTTTAATTTCTGAGTAAATATGAGTTAAATCCAGTAAAATTTCATTCTTCATTCTGAATTTCAGCCAACTCTGGTATAGATGTGGAATTGTTTATTTCTATGTATGCTTTTCTTCCCAGGGATCGTGCACCAGCAGGTAAACCAGTCAGTTGTGTGTTAAATAGTTTGAGTACGGCTTATCATGCCAACGCAGCTTCAGATAATGGACTTGGAGTTGCAGGATCACTGGTGCATGACATTGGGTGGCTTGCTTTCTAATAGAAGCTGCAGTAAAGTAAAATTATCCATTAAGATATATTATTATTAAATATGCCAAAATATGACTGAAAAGGTAAGCACTGTTTTTCAATTTTATAAACTGCTGCTTATTATTTGCTTACTGGTCACAGCAACTCATAGAATATGAACGGCATATTACTGTTAAAATAGTCTATGTTGTATGTGCATTCTTTTATAACTGGTTACACAAGTAGAGCTTTCTGTAGTCAAAGTGAGTCTTATTGTCTTGTGCAGTAAACCGCTAAGCATTCCTAGAGGAATCCTCAAGCACCACTGCTTTGCCACGAAAGATCAAGTCCTGACTAATTTTCTGAATCTGCTTGTGTTAGACAGGCTGTTGAACAGAAGATGTAATCTGGGTTTACCCAGTAATTCTCTTTCTTGGACCTAGTGTTAAGAACATGTCAGGCACAGTTTAACAGAGGTGTGTGTGTGTGTGTGTGTGTGTAGGTATGTATGTATGTGTGCATGTATGTATCTGTCTGTCTGTCTGTCTGTCTGTTTGTCTGTCTGTCTATCCAGAGTATCTCTCTCTCTCTCTCTATCTATCTATCTGTCTATCTGTCTGTCTGTCTATCTATCAAGCTATCTTTATAATCTATATCTATTTATCTATCTATCCACACATCCTTCCATCCATCCGCCCGCCTGCCCGTCCATCCATCTGTCCATCCGTCCAAAGCAAAGTAAAAGAATACAAAGAAAGAAAGGCAGCTCTTATATCTTACTTCATGCAACATTGCTGAACTCTTTCAGCCCTAGTATGAGGGATGTGAAGATGTTGTCTGTTTGGTTACAGGATGATGCCATCCATCCATCCATCCATCCATCCATCCTCACAGTAGAGAATGTTCAAAGAATGTAATTTATTTTTAAATGAAAGTTTTGTGTTGGTTTCATAGACTCGTGCAATAGTGCTGCTTATCCTATTTTCCGTTATGTGACACTGATTTGTTTTTTTCAGACCATTTAATATCAAAAATACAATAACAATTGACATTTACACAAAACTGTTACTTGAATATGCCTCTTCTATGATGAACATGTCTTCGATGAGTTCTAAGTAATTTCGATATTTTTTCAGGGGCTTAAAGTAAAACATCCTGTGGTGTAACCTTTCGGAGATAGTAAAAAAAAGTCTCATCAAAAGCCGAAATTCTTGAAAAAATATATGTTGGCATGAGTAGTGCAGAATAATTCTAGAAAGAATTGTATTATTATTAGAGATGTCATAAAATATTGGTATATCGATTATTGATCGGCATGTTATTTTATCTATATTTTTTTGAAGCATCGATACATACAAATTTGCTGACATTTAATTTGGAAGCCCAATTTGCGTGCTTTTCAATTCACTCAGTTGGCCTCTGTTTAACAGTCTGGTGTAATAGCATTGGGAGACCATAAGAGGGTGATATACCATTTACTGAAGTCGATTGCAGTCACAATCACACACACACAGGACGAGATGATGCAGACTAGATGGCGGTCCAAAGTTACAAAGGTTTTTATACTTCTTCAAGAATAAACAAAATGACGTTGATGAGTATGCAGGTTAGTGAAACTGGTGTGACTGTGTGATGTTTATTATGCCATTTTACTGTATGTAGCCATGAATAGGTCTTTCATGCAAGCTTTCAAACCACAAAAAGTAATATCTGTTACTGAAAATACATTGTGTAGGCAATATATGGGCACTTTTATATATTAGCAATATATAATCCAGTGATGGCTAGAGTAAATATTCTTTGTCCATTGATAATGATTTGGGTAGAATTTGCATCCAGTGTGTGACCCCCCCTTTAATTTACCCTGTCTCTCACATTTTACCAAAGTTGTGTTTAGAAATATGCCTGAAGAAACAAAGTCTATTGTGCAACATATATATGTTTTTATTTTAAATAAAATCAATATACAATATATCAATAATCACTGAGAAAATCTTTCGATCATCGAAGCGTGAAAAGGCATCGACCCCAAGCCTAATTATTATGTATTATATAAAAATAAGCGGTGCAACAGTTTTATTTTAAGTATTTAAGAAAAGATACGATGGCATACGATAAGGTTTGGTGTGAAGCAAACCGAAATGTGATTTATTATTTAGTGAAATGTTCACTGATTGTTGATCTCCTGAACTCGTTCATTATAGGGCACGAGAGCAAGTTTCGCCCAGTCTCTTCGCGTCATGGTCTGCAGGTCTGCCACAGCAGCAACAGAACACAACTTTCTAAACATGTCTGAAGAGTTTGTAGTTGAAGAATTGATGCATTTCTATTCCAAGCCTTATTTTTTCTGAAAGTTTTTGGACTGGTGCCAGTTCAAGTGCCAGTGCCAAAAATAGAAAACAAGTGATCGACAGAATGTCTTGTCGTTCGTCGCAGCTGGTTAGGACAAAACTCTGATTATCATAGAAAATATACCTTTTATCATGTGTCGTTTGCATCAGGTTAGGACACGAGGTGACTTTGGCTGCCTGTAGCCTCCTCTATGTTTCTGTTTTATTTCCGAGTACTCAAATAAATAATAGGTTCAATATAATAAGGCTGGGTATAGAAATGCATCAATTCTTCAACTAAAAACTATTCAGACATGTTTAGTAAGTTCTGTTCTCTGTTTTTTGTGCAGGGGTGTTGTGTTCTTTTTTCACTATCGCTGTGGTGGACCTGCTTTTAGATAAACAATATGAGTTTTTGCTTGAATACCCCATGTTGCAAGGAGGTTTCGTGAATTGATGTTCTCATGCCCTATCATGCACAGGAGATCAATGATCAGTGAACATTTTTACTAAATAATACATTTGATTTGGGTTTGTTTCTAACCAAACCTTATCGTATGCTTTCATATCAAACACGAGTTTCATGAAATCATTTATTCGAATTCTTAATTACAATTCTGCATTCTTTTGAAGCTTGAAGAGGTGGTCACCATAAACTGCCGGTATATGTCATCACTGAGCTCAAAATTGTTTCACAATTTCTCCTTTTTTGTTAAGAAAAATAAATAGTCATATAGGGTTATAACAATGACTAAAGATTTGTTCACCCAAATATTTTCATTCAAAGACTCTTTCTGAAGTTAAAAATCAAATTATTTTGTCATATCATTATCTATCAAGTTAGCATTATTTTGACATCTTTATGAACCTTATTTGTCAATGCCCCTCATATAATTTTTTCAATATTACTATGAACATATATCCAGTCACATTTTAAGTTAAATTAAGGTAGGAGTAGAAAAAACTACTTTTGTCGGTTTGCTTTACAAAACTGTTTATTTGTTATTTAAATAAAAGCTGCCAGAGAATACTACAACATATAAGTTTTCCCAAATTATGCAAATGTAATTAATTTGTTTAATATGTATTTATGTAGCCATGTCATGTTCAAAAAGTCTCTAAACATTGAAGTCTCTCACAAAAAATTAAGTCTTAACGCTTGTATCAGAATTGGTGTAATTTATAATACATCAGAAGGTAAATCTGTGTTATGTTCAGTCTGAATAGTTGAATATCATCATTATAATTATTTAAGATCTTTACTCTGTCATTTGTTGTAACTGATAAAAAATGCTGGCAGAGGATAAACAGAGGATTAATCATCAATGAGATTATGTTTAAACTTTTGATGTCAAGACTTCAAACAAGTGCTGCCGAATCTCTAATCACTCTGAAATAATAATGAAGGAATTCAATGAGCATTCCATTTTGAAATCAAAGTACATAGTATTAGTAGCAAAGGCTTTTCTAACAGCTTGTAAATCAGCAGTTGCTAATTTAATGGTTCCTCTACAAGTCTTGGTTTTTGGACTTACCAGAAGTACATTCAGGCTGCAATTTATGACAATTAATATGAGTCTTCAGAAGAATTTCATCTGTGATCATCCAAAGAGCAAAGAAGTCAATACACGACATTTACATGTTATGTCTATAGAAACTGCTATAGCAATGCTCATCTCTTCCTTTAACTCACTCACTGCAGCCTGGAGTTTCTTAGTTTGTTAACAACTTCATACATCTCCAGAGATAGGGTCTTGTTTATAGGTGCTGATGATAATAGTTTATAGGTGCCACTCTGTGATTATTAATGTCAACTTCCCTGACTGCTTACTGACTGCAATCCTTGAGAGTCTGTTTACTAAGTTATATTGATTACAGTTTCAGTCATATACACTGATAAGCCAAAACATTATGATCACCTGCCTTATATGCTGTTGGTCCTCCGTGCCCCACCAAAACAGCACCGAGGCATGGACTCTACAAGACCCCTGATGGTATCCTGTTGTATCTGGCACAAAAACATTAGCAGTAGATCCTTCAAGTCCTGTAAGTTGCACGGTGGAGCGATGGTAGATTGGACTTGTTGGTCCAGCACATCTCACAGATGCTCAATTGGATTGAGATCTGGGGAATTTGAAGGCCAGGGCAACACCTTGATCTCTTCATCAATGTTACTCAAACCATACCCGAACAATGTGTGCAGTGTGGCAGGGCACATTAACCTGCTAAAAGAGGCCACTGCTATCAGGGAATACCATTGCCATGAAGGGGTGTAACTAGTCTGCAATGACGCTTAGGTAGAGTGGCATGTGTAAAATTGACATCCACATGGGTTTCCAAGCAGAACATTTCCCAGAGCATCACACTACCTCCACCAGCTTGTCATCTTCCCACAGTGCATCCTGGTGCCATCACTTCATCAGGTAAATGGCCATCCACATGATTTAAAAGAAAAAGGCACTCATTGGACTAGGCGACCTTCTTCCACTGCTCCAGTGTCATGCTCCGATGCTCATGTGCCCATTGTAGGCACTTTTTTGGACAGGGGTCATCATGGGCACTTTGACCAGTGTGCGACTACTCAGCCCCATATGCAGCAGGGTGCAATGCACTGTGTTGTTCCACATTCCTCCCATAACAATCATTAAAATTATCTGTGACTTGTGCCACAATAGACCTTATGTAATTTCAAACCAGATGTGATATCCTTTGTTGCCCTCACGCATCGATAAGCCTTAGGTGCCCAACACCCTGTCGTTGGTTCAGAGATGCTCTGACCCAGACTTCTGGCAATAACAATTTGGCCCTTGTCAATGTCGCTCAGGTCTTTACTCCTGCCCATTTCTCCTGCATTCAACACATTGACTACGAGAACTGATTGCTTGTTTACAATCTAGTCTACCCAGACCTTGACATGTGGTCTTGTTAGGAGATGATCAACGTTATTCGCTTCACCTTTGATTGGTTATAATGTTTTGGTTCATCTGTGTATATAAAGAGTACAGCTCTGGAAAAAACTTAGAGGCCAATGCAAAATTATCTGTTTCTCTGGATTTACTATTTATAGGTATGTGTTTGAGTACAATTAACATTTTTGTTTTATTCTATAAAGTAATGACAACATTTCTTCCAAATTCCAATTAAAAATATTGCCATTAGAGCATTTATTTGCAGAAAATGACAACTGGTCAAAATAATAAAAACATGCAGTGTTTTCAGTCCTCGAATAATGCAAAGAATACAAGTTCAAATTCATTTTTAAACAAAACAATACTAATGTTTTAACTTCGGAAGAGTTCAGAAATAAATATTTGGTGGAATAACCCTCCCTTGCCACCTTTTAAAAAATTACCTCCTGTTATTATTTATTTTCACACATATTATATTGCTATAATATATATTATAGTAATATAATATGTGTGAAAATCAGGGCTGGACTGGGACACAATTTCAGGCCGGGAAATCCTACACCCATCCAGGCCATCCTATGCACCCAAATAAAATTTAGAAACACGGACAACCATGTTTTTTTCCCCCTAAATTACATTTATTTCACAGTATGACCATAACATAAAAACATAAACAACCAACCTAGAAGTAAAACAGTCCTAATATCAAATGGGACACTATAGGGCTATTACCCATCAAATTAAAAAATGTGCACTGCAATTACAACGGCAATAAATAATGTTATGAGATTGATGTTTTAAATAAATGTTTGAATATAAAAAAAAATGCAATACTTAAACATTAAACTAAACCGCCAATAGGTGGCGGCAAGTGACTGTGTTAATTAGTGTGTCATTCCTACAAAAGATTCGTTCAAAACGCTGCTGTAGCTTTCCTTTGGAACTATTTTAGTCGGTGAAATAGAACCAAAACAGTTAATATGGTTTGTGTCTAAAATGTAAGTAACTTAATAATAAATATTAACTACGCTACTTGTTTATTGAACAATAAATTAAATGTAACATTTTCAATCGTGATAATATTCAGCAAAACAGCTCCCTTAGTTGTGTTATGTTAAACTAAATCATATGTTATAAATAAAAAAAACAACAATTAGAATTTTTACCTCAGTACGTTTCTTCTGTGAGTTTTCTGTGTGCACTCATTTGTTTTGATTTCTCCACGAATGTAACGTTAGACGGGCGCTACAGCTTACATTTGCTAGCAGTTCAATACTAAGTTAACGAATAAAAAAGTACAGTATTTACAGATGAAGCTGACCTGCACTTGAAGCCCTGAATAGGACATTTTGCTGCTTCTTCTTGAGTGCTTTCTTTTTTTTTTTTTTCTTTTTTTTTGTCCTTTCCCTCTCTGCTCCACCTGGCCGTTTTCTCTCCATCATCGCGTGCTGCTCGCATTTTCTGTTTAACCGTTTGTCTAATGCTACGTTCACACCGGACGCGAATAGCGCGTCAAATTCGCGCCTACCGCGTCTAGTTATACGCTTGACCACTTTGAATCCATTCGCGCGTCAAGAGCGAAATTGACGCGCGTAAAAAACAAAAGTTTGAAGCGAAATTTACGCGCGTGACGCGCGTCAGAGGCGAAATCCGTTGACGGCCATCTTTTTACAAGATGGCTGATGTTGATCGAGCATTCGTGGAGAGAGTCACCGCTCTGTATTTGCTCTGGAGAGCAGAACAGCGGCGTATGGGTCGTCGTCGCCGTACTTGGGTCCACCAGACCCTCCGGAGGCGTTCCCAGTTCGGCGAATTTCATCATTTGCTCCAGGAGCTGCGCCTGGATGACGGCCGCTTTCAGCGGTACTTCCGCTTGTCCCGCGCCCAGTTTGATGACCTGTTGTCCCGCGATCGGAGCGAGGATCACCCTTCAGGACACCAACTATAGGCGCTCTATCCCAGCTGCGGAGCGCCTGTCCATCTGTCTTCGGTTAGTAAATGTATATAAAATGTTAAATACAGTATATTAAATATATGTTAATTTACGCTATGCCAGCAATGTTTTTCAAACTGTGTGGTACGGATACCACTGTTGGTGCTCTTTCTAGTGATACTCAGTTAACTGCTGTAACGTTAACCTAAAAAATAAAATATTATTTTGGCAGACGTGATAATGTCTCTATCTGTAAGCAATATGTAGTAACGTTACTCTTTCTTTTGATAATCAGTTATTGGTTATTGGCACACTAGTGATTTAAACCATATACACATATACCCTTTTGTTTTGAAGATTCCAAACTTTGTTAAATTGCTTGCAAAATTGCTAGCAAACAAACAAATATGGTGCATTAAAGTAAAACAGACTGGTTATTGTATATAGTTGAATATGTAACTACAAGTGTACTTATAAAAATATTTTCTAGGTTTCTTGCCACAGGGGACTCATTCAGGACCATAGCGTCCAGCTTCAGGGTTGGTGTCTCAACAGTGAGCCAGATCGTCCAACAGGTTGTGACTGCAATCTGGGACTGTCTTGTGGAGGAGTACATGGCTGTGCCCACCACTGATGACTGGAGGTCCATCGCAGAAGGATTCGAGGAGCGGTGGAACTACCCTCTATGCTGTGGAGCGGTGGATGGGAAGCACGTGGTAATGAAGGCACCCCCAACTCAGGATCCCAGTTCCACAACTACAAGGGAACATTCTCCATCGTTCTCCTTGCAGTTGTGGATGCGAGGTATCGCTTCGGTTGATCGATGTTGGGGGTACGGCAGGACCAGCGACGGTGGGATTCTGGCAAACTCCGCCTTTGGACAGGCTCTCCGTGCTGGTACACTTCATCTGCCTCCTGACCAGCCTGTTCCCGGTGCTGATGAAAGAGGACCCCAGCCCCATGTCTTTGTGGCTGATGAGGCGTTCCCGCTGCGGAGGAACCTCATGCGGCCCTTCCCTGGACGCCCCTTCCTCCAGAGAGGCGTGTCTTCAATTACCGCCTCTCCAGAGCCAGGCTGGTGGTGGAGAACGCCTTTGGCATCCTCTCCTCACAGTGGAGGATGTACCGCCGCCTCATCGAGGTCCACCCAGAAGTTGCGGAGAAGTGTGTGAAGGCGACGTGTCTTCTCCACAACTTTCTGAGGTGTTCGGAGGGGAGAGAGGCACCTGCTGCGAGGGGCGGGACATGCTGGAGAGGAGCCACTGCCAGGTCTGGGTCGGGTTGCGGCCAACAACTCCTCCAGAGAGGCACTCGGGTGAGGGATGTCTTCATGGCACACTTCTCGGCGGAGGGAGCAGTACCATGGCAGCCGACGGAGTAGCGTTTGAAGTCCTCCTCATGACTTCCCCACAACGGCTCTTTTAAGAGCCACCCACAAACCTATAAAGAGCTAAACTATCTAAAAATAGTCCATTATTATTATATATTTTTTTTTTTTTCCCAGGTTGTCAGCCCCAGTTCCAGGATGTCAGGTCCACAACATGCACATTTATTAAGTTGAGACTTTTTAAAAATGTCAGGTTTTCCATGGTAGTATATCAGGTTAAATTATTTATTTATTTTTGCTTTGATGATAAATGGAGCCAGCCTCAAAAAGTAATTAACCTGTCCTGTGTTTTTTTCCTTATTCAACACTGTCCAGACACTAATGTTGGTTGTCTTTACATTACAATAATAATGTTTCATATAATCTAGATTTAGATATGGAATAAATAGCAATCAATACAAAATCAAAATGTCTCATATATTGAAATCAAGTTATGTGATAAAAGATTTGCTTTGTTTGTGCATTAGAACCACACCAGGCATTTAGTCATATTACAAAATAATTTATTGAGGCCAAACATATGAAGTAATTTTAGGTATAACATTAAAAAACATATTTAGGCAAAACGTAAAAAAATTATTTAGGCAAAACATATAAAATAACAATATGAACTGAAAAAAATGAACAATATGTGCAAACTATTTACATTAAGAGACAGGAACAAAAAGGACCTCGCTTGGAAGGTGGAAGAGCCACAGGGAACGGCATAGGAGAAGAGGAAGGAGGGCATTCTGCGTTTCCTGCAGAGCCGGCCGCCTCTTTTTTTTTTTTTAAAGTTTACTGTGTGGGGGGGTCCAATTGTTCCAAATTTAGCACAATGGTGCTATTTTCCATTGCCAATTTGTATATTTGAAATTTAACTTTTTCTTTTAAATGAGGCGGCATGCTCTGCAGAAAAGGCAGAAGGCTGAGGAGGAAGTACTCATCAGCGGAGCGTGGCAGTGGGGTTGGAGGTCGCGCCAGCGTCTGCTCCACCTCCGACGGACCATCCTGGGACCGCTCACGGGGCCGCCGTCGGGCTCTCCTCCTCTGTTGGCCTGTGAAAGCAATACACAGTGCAATGAGAAGGCAGAAAGATGATACCTGATTTTCATGTTCACAGTAAAGGTTAACAATTTAATTGAAACAACAAAATTGTCTAGATATTGTGAGAATACTATCTGTGTCAGTGACA
The DNA here is from genome assembly GCF_025860055.1 of Xyrauchen texanus. Taxonomy (NCBI): domain Eukaryota; kingdom Metazoa; phylum Chordata; class Actinopteri; order Cypriniformes; family Catostomidae; genus Xyrauchen; species Xyrauchen texanus. Next base: position 43,632,849 of record NC_068280.1, read on the forward strand.
TAGACAGTGCTTAAATGCAAGTGTGAAATTGTTTTGAACTATATATCAAGTAATTACAAGTTATACTTCAGACATGTACATAGATAAACATGCAAATGAACAGTAGCTAAAAAGTATGTATGTACTATTGCCTTCACACACCTGTGAGTTCAGCAGCAGGGGCTGAGGGACCAGGGACTGGGGAGACAGGAGAAGAGGCAAGGGATCTCAAAATATCCTCTTCCCCTCTGATCATTTTCCTCTGTCAAGACAATATTAAATGTTAATACAACACGTTGGTAACAATGATCATAGAGAGATTACATTTCTTCATCTGTAAACAATGACAGCATATATGCCTTGTAATGTGGATTCACTGGAAACACACCAGTCTCTGTCTCCCACGCCGTTTCTCCAGGCTGTCCCTGGTCCTCGAGGTGGTTGTCCTCTCTGATCCGGGCCTCGACCCCTCCATGTTACCACTAGTCTCCCGTGGGGTGACGAAGGGGTCGAGGAATCCCAAGATCTGAGAGTACTTCCACCTCTTCCCAGACCCTGCTGCTGACCCACTCCTCTTGTCCATCTCCTTCCTCTTCTCCTTCAGATATGTGTCCCAGAGGCTCTTCCACTTTTTTCTGCAAAAGTCCCCTGAATAAACAATATCTTGTAAGCAAAAAATGTAGCTGAATATAAGCGGGAAAATAATTGTAAAATAGCGCAAGGCAGCTTGCTAGCTGGTTAGCAGGTCAATAATGTGACTCAAAAGTAGCAGGAAAATAGTTAAAAATAGCTAGCTGCTTAGCAGGGCAATAACGTGACACAAAAGTGAAATGTGTAATTATATATATATATATATATATGCGCGTGTAAAAAATATACCCATAAATATTTTGTTCAAGAAATTACAGTGACTGTAGCATTTCTATCGTAAAGAAGTGGACAAATATTAAAGATTAATTTGTATTTACAACTTACCAGGTTGCCCAATCTCCTCACTGACCCTCTTCCAAGCGAGGTCCTTTTTGTTCCTGTCTCTGTAAAAATATGAACTGGAATCGAACAATTCCGGGTGACTGCTAACAGCAACAATTAATTTTTCCTCCATAGCTGTCAGTGATTTTGGAATGAAAGATTCCGAGCGGGAGCGGGAGTTTACCTCACTTTACCTCCTGAGTGACAGCAGGCAGCTAGGCTCCTGATTGGTTAACGCGGCGCGAATTGACGCCAAAGTTCAGATTTTTCAACTCGGGCGGCAGACGCGATTCGCGTCAAACGCGTGAATGCACCATTCGCGCGATAACGCGCGTAACGCGCCAGACGCTCAATTCGCGCAATTCGCGCGAACTTGACGCTGAATGAGGCGTATTCGCGTCTACGCGCCGCGCTCACGCCTCATTCAAGCGCCGCGAGGAATTTTTTACGCGCGTAACGCGTCTTTGCATTGACTTAACATTGAAATCACTCGCGCCTGACGCGCTATTCGCGTCCGGTGTGAACGCAGCATTAGGCGTAAAGTCGAATCGTAGCCTTGCCAGTCAAGACTAACAGATTCATGATTTTTTTTATTTTCTTTTTTATTGTTATTAATATTAATAATAATTTTATTGAATGATGAATTCAAAAATGATCACTAGTAAAGGTGGTAATATAAAATAATAATAATAATGTAAAAAAAATTAATAAAAAAAAAAACCGCTGGCTGGCAGCAGGCCAACTTAGTCGCCAGGCCAGCGGGAATTGTCCCGGTGCTCCCGATGGCCATTCCGGGCCTGGTGAAAATAAATAATAACAGGAGGTAATTTTGTAATTTTATATATATATAAAATATATATACACTTTTTTACCAGAAAAAAAGCAAATTTTCCTTTACATGTGCCTTCAGCGCCCTTGTACACATGGACCCTCTTTTTGAAAACGCTGGATTGAATTAAACCATTTCCGAGGAAAACATGAGAGAATAACAATTCAAAGAACACAAACACATACAGCTTGGAGGCCCCCTGCTGGCCAATACGCTATAGTCGCCACAATGATCTGCATGTAGAGCAAATATTTCCTTTTACCAGCATCATAAGTAATAGGCCATAATTGATCACATTAACTGCCTTTTCAATTATACTGCAACTTTACAACCTTTTCGTCATTGTGCTCATTGCCATGCACCTATGTACTCGGAAATAAATCAGTCACACTTAGGAGGCATACTCTTATATTGGTGAATTATTCATGATGTGAAGCAATGGTGGGTTGCAACTGAAAAATGCGTCTCTGTGAAACTGTGTATCATAAAGTTCAGAAAAAGCATTAGGGTTAATGTTTCAGAAAAACATTAACACTGACTCAACATATGAATTTAGTTTGTGATATATTTAGTGTTTTCTAAATTTATACTAAAATTTTGTGTGGGTAAAAGACATATGGGCCGAAATTACACATGCTGCAAGACTGTGTCTTGTGAGACACAAAGTTTTATTACTGCAGGGGCGCTTGACAATCTGAAAACCGAATCCTCCATGCATCCACATTTAAATATCAGAACATATTCATACCTCTGAATGGAAAACCTTCTCAGCATGATTTATTAAAGCATTTTTAAAATCCACATCCAGTAAAAATAAAAGACCATCCTGGCCAGCGATGAGAAAAGTAAGAGGTACCACTTGACCCCACCATAGAGCGGTATTGCCTGACACTAATTGGGAGATAGATACCCAGTGTTCAGGGGGGATGTGATGGGATGCTATCCCCCTTGTTTAAAAAAATACCAAAAAGTATCCCCCTTGTAAAACCACCATCCCCCTTACCATCCCCTTTAGATCAATTGTGTCATGTATAACTTAGAACTGATCATGCAAGTAATCATATCACATTTTCTACTTTAGATAAGAACGATTAGCTGATCAGATTATATTTCAATGTGTGAGGTTGCCAGATTTCAACAGGTGAAATCCCCCAATCAGATCTTGACCCTTGTATCGTGCGGATATATTCTGCCAGGTCGACATTTAGTCACGCAATCTGGCAACCTTGCGCGTGCAAATTTTCTCTCCACTGCGAAAAGATGCTGGATTTTTGAAAACAATGGCAAAAAGGTATGTCGGAGTTTAGCGATGGGTTTACTTTCTTGTGTCTACAAGAAACTTACACCACTGAAGGTAATACAAGTTTCCAAAAGTTCAAGAAAATATTTTGTCTTTATTTAAAGCTACAGTATGTAATTTTTTTTTTAAATTTTATTTTAAATAACACAATGTTATTAATGAGAGTGCAACAAAAATCCATCTTCCAAACCATATCTTTACCCAAATACACTATAATAATGATTAATATTTTGGAGCTGTTCTGGCGGATTTCACGGGAAATTGCATACATACGTCATTCGCCTTTGCGTGTTGACGTCATATCCGTACACAGAGAAAATTAGCTCCGGCTACTGCAGCACGTGTATTGTGTGAGAGTAGCTGAAGCTGAAAGTTTGTTGTCACAACGAATGAAAAACCTCCTGGGAATCACTAGTTGTAAAACGAAGAAACCTTGAATAGAGCAGAGTAGAGGTCGACCAAAATTGTTTTTTTCAGGCCGATGCTGATCTTTTGAAATCCGGGTCAGCCGATGGCCGATTAATGCTGCCGATTTATTTTGGCCGATATTTGGCCGATATGTGCTTGTTTTTAACCTCTTATTTGAACCTTTTATTTGAAAGATAAAATGTAACACAAATAATTACTTAAGACAGACAACATTTCTCAACAAATACATTTATTGAACACTTGACCAATCTGCACTTGTACACTTAAATGAAAAATGTATAATGTAAAAACATATTGTATAAATAATGTATAACAAATATATTAAATAAACAAAGCAGGTGTTAAGAACTGCTCCGAGACACGAAGGTTGAGATCCAAATGCAGCTTTAATTAAGGGGCAATCCAGACACGTAATCCAATATTCAGAGCATCCAAGAGAAGCACAGGCATAACTAGGGATGGTATCGTTAAGTTTTTAATGGTATTACTATCTTACCGATACTGCTTATCGATCCGGTACTTTAACGGTATTCTTAACGGTTCTTTTTGTTATATATATATATATATATAATTTTATTTCAGGAAGGTCTACTAACATTACTGTTCAGTTGTGGTCTAAAAATAAATCTAATAAAGTAATCAATTGTACAATAACACTGCATAGTTTATCATAGATAGATTAATGCTTATTAATGCAGAAGTTATTCATTCAAGAGATATAAGAGATTTTCTCTTTGCCTTTTGTTGTTTGATTCGCAGTAATGGCTCAATCGTCACATGTTTAATAGACAGCTTCCCCTTTAAGACCGAGTCTAATAGGCTCCTGATGCAGCATATTTTCTCCCCAACTATTTCCATAACTACGTCCATTTAAGACATAAACTGTGTTTAAGTGAATCTCCAAGCCGGTCGTTTTGACATATTTTTGTGTATATTTGATCGTTTAGACGCGCACATGAAACCAAAGTAGCCTATACTTTGCTTGTCTCGTTGTGGTCTGTTTCGGAGCGCGCGCCGCCTTGGGAACGGTATCTCTTGCGCTCTTTTTATTATTAAACGCGTCCCGCAATTTAGCAACAGTAGCATTTTACAACAATCACCGATCGTGCTGATTCTGACGTTAAGTTTGAGTTTTAGGGAGAAATGTCAGTGCACCGCTGGGAAGGGAAGGAAGTTGTGCTAGACAGAATGCGGCTTATGTATAAATATTCATTTTATAATCTTTGGAAGGCGAAATCTAAAATAAAATCAGACTAATAATCACAGATCTAAACCAGGCTACGTTTGAATGTTTAGTTCTGTCACTCATTAAACAGGACTCATGTTGTGCTCGCTGTGGCACCGCGTGAGCGAGTTCTCTCTCTCTCTCTGACTGCGAATAGCTAAATTGCATCACAGACAAATGGTTTCATATTATTATACATAGAAATGGCTGGCGAGATAAAATAACTTTCTCTTTATAGCAATAAAGAATGTATTTTCTTAATTTCTCCAGTACCGACAGCAGAACCGATAACGTCCGAGCTTACCAAAGCCAGTCCTTCAATAGCCTATACTGCGTTGGTATATTTTTATTACTTATTTATCTGCATTGAGTGACAACCCTCTCAAATATAAGACACACAAACAGAAAAAATAAAAGTCTCAGATTCACTGTCTGTAATTGCAAAATTCTTGCTTACTTATTGTGACATGATAGCAACCCTTCTGCTGTGATAATGCAAATTCAACTACGCTATCAATATCCAAAGTAGCCGAACGTCATGTCAACTATCGCGTTTGTCACGTTTTTTTCTTGAAGTTGGCAGTAACATATCAAAAGTTTTTAATGAAATCTAAAGAAGTTATACAAATTTAACCCTTACTGTTTTCTCCAAGGAACTTCGCTCCTTCCTTAGGCACTGGATGAGGTCTGCTCACTCTGCTGGAAAATGACTCTAGGGGCAGCGTGCGTCGAACACGTGTTCCACAACAACACTAGGCTGCCCACAGGTGCGCCTGCCTAATAATCGGCTTGATATGCGTGGATATTGGCCGATGCCGATTATGTAAAAAATGCAAAAAATCTCTCTAGAGCAGAGTCTACTAGCAAAAAGGGAAAGCGACAGAGTCCGTAATAAAACCGGAATCAACATCGGCTTGGCTTTTCAGAGGTGGTGACAACTCAGAGATCTGAAAGGATTTAAAAGTGACCCAGAGATGGCTTTTTTCTTACTCAACAGGTAAGATATTTTATTGATATGGTTTATGTTTAGTTGTATAATCACACACACACACACACACGCACGCAAACACACACACACACACACACACACACACACACACACACACACACACACACACACACACACGTCTGTTCCTTTCTTTCTTTATTTGTCCATTCACTCTGATAAGATGTCCTTTATCCATGTGTATACCGGTGACATGAACCACATTCATCCGTGCAGAGGAGCAGAGCCAAAGCACAACCAAAACCATGTTCTTCCACAAGACGCATGCAGTTTTATTTTTTAACCGCTAGAGGACCAAAAGTTACATAGTGTAGCTTTAAAAAGAAGAAAACAGTTGGTGAGATGGCAATGACGAGTGTACAGTGTACAGGACGTTTTTATTTCAAAGCATTTTCAGGGTTTTGCCCATAAAACACTTTTGTGTGTAGAAAAACATTTTTTCATACCACAGTATAAGCATCCTTCATAGAAACAGTCCAAACTTCCTTAACAAGTTTGGGTATTGGAGTAGAGGAAAAAATGTGTGTCTGTGACAGTGGGAGAGCGTTTTTATATATATATAAAAACTTTTTCATGATGATAACGTGGATTCTTTTCACAAAATGTGTCATAAAATACAATAACAGAGGGTAATAGGTACATATTATTGCCATGTGTCCTAAGGGTTAATGAAGTGATGCTCACTTTTGTCCAGACCTATTAAATTAAAAATACATAAAAAATGCAATCCACACAAACCATTTACTCTAATACACCTCTTCTATGATGAGCATATTCATATTGATATTTCTTATGGGGATTCAAATAAAACATTTCATGTGGTGAACAGAGACAGAAAAAAAAAAGTCAAAGTCTCATTACAAGCTGAAATTCCTGTAAAAAGAAATGTTGGCATGACTAGTGCAGAAAAAGCTTTTATAATGTTTTCTTTAAAAAATTAGCAGTGAAACAATTGTGTTTTAAAATATGATTCATATTTAAAAGTTATTTTTTTTCCATCAAATCATGGTAATTGGGTGTAACCAACATTTAGGTATTTAGTTGTTTATGTTGACCATAAAAATATAAAACAGTACGGACACCTTTAGACCCTCAAGACAGAGCATGAAGTTTTAAAAAACAACATATTTATTTTTACATTTTTATGAATTGGCGCATTTTGTTCAAGTCATGTGGTGTAACCCTGAGAAAACTTCTCGATATTTTTGATTAAAAAATTCATAATTTTGTTTTACCTTAAAAAATGTGTTTGAAAACTTTTTGGAAATTGATGTTTAAGTTGTTTAAACTCTTAAGTATTCCAGGTGCAAAGAACGAATTACAATACTTTGTACTTGATGGTTACAACTTATGACAATTTTAAAGTTACATTTCTTTTTTTCATTGCAATATGACATGTAAATAATTGTACATATTTACGCACATAGTTCAGAGTATATTCTTACTTTTCAATGTTCATTTTAAGGACATTTTTGTTTAATTTTGTACAAGAGTCGCTCGCCACTTAATGTCCAATATAAAATCTAGGTCGTGAAGCAAAACCATTGGAGAACCACTGATTTACAGTAAAACAGAGTCTGTAATTGAAGAGAACTGTAACATCTTAAACATTGTTCAGTGCTGCATAAAAAAGCCCAGAATATCATGCATCTATCATGGAAACCAATCACACAGCTGTCTTTTATATATGAGTTCACATCCAGACCACATGGAGGAGACAAGACAAGGCTGCGTCACTCACAGCGCCTCCCTGCCATCTCTTTGTCTTTCATTATGAGCCTATGTCATAATGTTAGGAGACCATTGGGGACATCCTACATCTATCTAATATATATATATATTAGATAGATATGTAAATATATTTGTGTGTGCATGTGTGTGTGGGACAGGTTTCACCTACATAGTAAGATCCAGCCATTGGTCCCCACAAGGAAAATTATAGTCTTGATATACTAAATAATGTCTTACAATGTAAAAAGATTTTAGTAAAGGCTTTGCTTAGGAGTTCTGGTAATGTTAGGAGAAAGAAAATATAATTGCTCAGTATAAAAACAATAGAATTCAATGGAAAATGCTCACCATAATAGAAAAGAAAAGGCATATGTGTGTGTGTGTGTGTGTGTGTGTGTGTGTGTGTGAGTGTGTGTGTGTATCTACACTTAAAAGAACAAGAATGTTCTGCTGCCATGGTCTTAATACATTCCTCTTTTTGTCCTGGTCACCTTGCACATCAGGAATAAATTGCATCCTTACAGCATAGTTTCCCCCTACTCCTGTCAAGGATCAGGTTAAAATTATTCCTTCCTCAGTGAAATGCTGATAAAGATCTGCCAAAATCAGCATATGTTTAGCTTTACTACAAATGTCATCAAAATCCCTGCTGAATCGGATTGCTGCACGAGAAGGGGAGGAGCGGGAAGGTGATATCATAGGTCTTGGTGTGGCTTTTACTGTAAATGGTAACTTGAGCTTAAAATGAGTGTTTTACATGTTATAGAAAGAACACTAATTGTATCTAAGTAAATTAAAAAATAACATTAGAACTGCTGCAATACATACTGTACTTACAAACTGCTCAGAGAAGTACAAGTGAGCAAGGTGAAAGACAGTGGTGAAAGAATAGATTGATTTTATATATATATATATATATATATATATATATATATATATATATATATATATATATATAGTATATATATATATATATATATACACACACACACACACACACTGCGCCAGACGCACGGTGGTTGCTTGATACAGATTTTGCTCTTATGGAAAGATATTTGTCCTTTTATTCACCAAAGTGGCATTCAACTGATCACAATGTATAGTCAGGACATTCATAACATGAAAAATTACTATTACAATTTGAAAAAAACAAAAACTACTTCAAAGAGTTCTCAAAAACAAATCCTCCATGTGCAGCAATGACAGCTTTGCAGATCCTTGGCATTCTAGCTATTTTTCAATCTGTAGCATTTTTGACCTAATATTGACCTTAATTGACCTTTGACATGGCTATTGCATACTGTGGTAACTCCAAAACAACACAAAGACAATGTTAAGCTTCATTTAACAAACCAAATAGCTTTTACTGTGTTTGATATAATGATAAGTAATTTTCTAGTACCAAATTAGCAATTTACATGATTATTCAAGGATAAGGTGTTGGAGTGATGGCTGCTTTAAATGGGGCCTGTCCTTTATATATATATATATATATATATATATATAACAATGGAAGTAAATATAAAGTTCCCACCACGATTGAAAAAACAAATGTGTGTGTATGTGTAAGGGAAATGAAGACAGGAACATACGAGCATGTCTGAGCATGAAGGAAGTAAAGGGCATTTGAAGGTAACAGTTCCTGTTAAACTGCAAACCAAGATGGATTATAATCATGATGTAAGCACTAGACCTTCCCAGAAATAAAGAGATTTTTAAAATATGGTGTGTGTTTTTGTGATGCAGAGATGCATCTTATTCAAAATATTATGCTCATTTGTTTAACATTTTTATCTTTTTGACATCCATTCAGTGGCACTGCAAAGAACATATATATCTGCTACTGAGTGTTGGGTGTGACCCATCACAATAATCAGAATCAGATTACATTTTATCACTTTATGAAGTGATGCAAGGAATTACTCTTTATAGCTATACAATTATAATTTCTGTTCTGTTGTTACTTGCATTTCAAATCTGATTTTAATTTGATAAACATTTTTGCACTTCATTTTATTATGTAGACGTGCATGTGCAAGTGTTTTAAGCGCTCTCTTCTACAGTACAGTATGTCGTCACGCAAATGGTGCTGGGAAGCCAATGAATAATTTTTTCTTGTTTCAAAGAAATATCAGAACGAACCAATTAATTACAGTGTGCTACAGAGGACGTTCTGGAAGAGTATGCTCGGTTCACGAGTCTCTGTGCATGGTCAATAAACTCGGTTCCGCATCTCTACTAAGTTGTATAAGGTGAGGTATCGATACATTTTAACAAGAACAAGTACATGAGAAACATATCTAACCTGATGTTAATCCTTTATTATTAAATGCATCATTCTTTCTGCGGGGTGCTTCATCCTTGGAAATAAGGAGTATTCCATACTCCTGTTGAACTCTGCCATTGGATGGAGCTGGTGATGACACAGAACTCACTAGTGGGGACTATTCGCTTAGCATAGTGGCTGCATGTGATAGTGACATCAAGTGCCCAGGATATGAATACCTAATTCTGTTCTATTACAGATGGCCCGTGGGCCGGACTTTGGACACCCCTGCTGTAGACCAAAGGTAATTTCTAGATATTAAGTTATGAATCTGGATACAGTATATATTTAGATATGATCAAAGACTATTACTTGTCAAAGTTTAGCATTTTTTTATGTTTGCAGTCAAACTTGACCATGGTGTTACAAAGAAAAGACAAGACAATGAACACCAAGTTAATGAACAGCGAGAAACAAATTATTCATAAAAACAGTATTAAAACAGTGAATAATAATAATAATAATAATAATAATAATAATAATAACAAAGTCTTGTTTGTAAAAAAAGTCTTAAAAAGTATTTAAAATGTGTTTTTAAAAGTCAAATTATTTGTTCTTTCTTATGTGAAAGGTATAACACTGTATGATAAAACAACCTAGATTTATAGAATCAATTCAGACTTTTTTGTATGTGTTCAGATGGCAAATGAAGGAAAAGTCACCAAGCCTTGTACCGCTATGATGAAGGAAACCATAAAAAAAAAATTCTAATTGATAAAAAATTACCGAAAACCGTAGAAGGGTTAAAAGGTTCTAGATCACCCAAAATAAAATAATTATTATCATTTGCTCAACTTTTTGACGTTCCAAACCTGTACCAATCAGCCCATGTATACAAGCTCTGCACATGCATCAAGTGCAAGGAAGTGTTACCGAGCTTCTCTCATGAACACTCCAAGGAAACTGCAGATGTCATGAAAAAGGAGTTACATTTCTCACCCAAAACTGACCAAATTGCTTCAGAAGACGTGGATTAAACCACTCAAATTGAATGGATTATCTTTATACTGCCTTGATGCCCTTTTTGGAGCTGAAAATTTTTGACTTGCACTGTATGGATATAAAACATCATACAGGTATATCCTAGAAAATATCTTTGTGTTCCGTAGAAGAAAGAAGAGCTGTATCATCTTTGGGTGCACTATTCCTTTAATTAGTATAAGACGATCAGTTCCTATTCTTTCAAACTATGGAACAGGTCAGTATGTATTTGTAGCTGTTTTATGTGCTGTCAATTCACCTCCACTGCTGCGACACACAAACACAGATATGCCCACACAGGAAGTAAATACCCCTGCTGACCCAAGCTTAATATCATATTCCACCTTAAGAATGATTCAAGATGACCACTCTATTTTCCATTTATTCTTGGCCATTATGTTTAAAAACTGATACCATCTGAATGATCGAATGGACTTTAGCATTAACCACATGCTGCAAAGCACAGTGCGTACAATGACAGCATATCACTTCCCCAGTGTTCCCATCAGAGACAAGAAATTCCCAGAATTATACTGGCTGTTATGAATTTTATTGTATTAACATTATAATACAATTGGAATGGAACCATGTTGATAAGCTAAAATTGTAATGATCATTTGTGTACATAATGGAATCATGCTATCTTGATTTCCTTAAGTAAGGGCCTGAGTTTCATGCTGGGACCTTAGTGGGAGGAGGGGAGACAGACCCTCTATCACATATATGAAAGTGTGATGGAACAAGTAAAACAAACATGTTATTTGTTGCTATTGCAGTGTACCCTGCATCATGAATAGATTTGGAAATTAATCTTTCACAGATCCAAAGGCATGTCTGCTGACCTGAGATTGTGTTCCTGTGATGTGTGGATGAGTGTCTTCAACTAACCTACAATTAACATCATCCTGGTTTTCCTATTCATGTCTAGCTCCAGAAGAGGATGGCTATGTTTGGAACAGAATACTAGTGTACTAGTTACTGCATACTGCACAATTTATACTATGTACTACATACTTTTTTCAGTGAGAGTAGGTCGAAAGTTCTACTTCTGAAATTGACCCTTTGCTAAGCCTTAAAAGCGTTTCTGACCAATCCAATTTTAGCAACTGTTGCCTTCTGCAATTTCTCTGACAAGAAATTGCTTTTTCCAATGAGAGTCTATGGAGTAATGTGTGTTTGAGCAGTTTTAAGTAGAATTTTATAAAAATTATAGACGTAGCTGGGTTAGTTGTTAGCGCGTGTGAAACCAGCATATAATGAATTGTCATGCAGCCTCTTTTTAATGCTTCAATTTATACTCTGGAAGAGTTAAGTTCAAATAAAATGCGTCTCTAAATTGATATCCTATTCAAGTGTGAATATTCTGTGTAGCTTTGTGCAAAGCCCCGCCCACAGGTAACTGCCGAACCGTGCAACTTTCTATTGGTCAACACAGGCTCAGCATATTTGCCTGCCAAACATGAACTCCACACGAAATCCACAAGTTAGAACCATAGTTCCAACGAACAAACTGCTTCGCAAAGTTGTGTGGTTGAAACTACAGCTCTTTGGTAAGAAGCATAGTTCCTTGGTAATGTGCTGTGTCATCATTTCACTTCGCTGAGGCTTCTATACATTTTATTCCATTTAATTCTGTAAAGAGTTTAACCATTAACATGCATTTAAGAAAACTATTTATTCCACAGTTGTGCAGAGAGCAGCATTCTGAAACGTCACTTTAAAGCGAGTGTAGTCGGTTAAAGGATTAAAGGCTTTCAAGAAAAATGCTTCATCACACAGTTTCTGTCTGAGAACACAGCTTTTATGTGTTTATGTCAACGTGTAAGTGCCGTTAATATGTTTTTGAAGAGTGTGCATGTACATACGCTGAAGTGCATCAAGGGAACACTGAAGTGTAATATAGTGGGAAACCCATGCATTGCAGCACACTGCATCTGTCACATTACAAAGTGCATGCCGTTTTCGTGTGTTCAGCAGCTTTCTCATATTAAAAGTTTTTCTGGTGTACTTATAAATGAGCTATTATCATTTAATATTTGCAGAAGTTGGGAGTCACGTGACGCCATGCGAGGATCAGACGTGTGAACAGCGAGCTCTGCGCACTTTGCTAGTTTTAATACCTTAAACGACATAAACCGGCGAGATTCGATGCACTCTTTTCCATAACTGTTCTAGAACGACAATATGCCAAAAATTCAAAATCCTCAGGCTTTAGAGACATTAAAAGACACATACGTGCTCAAGCTGACACCCCTGAGAAGGCCGCAGGCCAGGGAGTCGATTTGGTCGGAGAGTTGCGGAAAATATGGTGAGAGATGTTGAACATGATGGCAATGCTGACGAAGGTTGTTGCTGATTTGGAGGACCTTACTGTAATACGTTGATCGATCACTGCCATGGAGGCGAAATTTACCGATGTGGTCGCAAGAGTGGGGGACGTCGAGAAATGGATTGATTATCTGGAGTCATCGGAGAGGGAATTATCTGCTAATCCGCTAGTGACTAAGGTGGATTTGGAGTGTGTCTGGAAGTTGGAGGACATGGAAAACCATAGCCGATGGAATAATGTCCGTATCATGGGAATCCCTGAGGGAGCAGAGGTGGAATTCCTGGACAGGCTCTTTCCGAGTCTGCTCGAAATAACAGGCCATAAACTGGAAATCAAGCGAGCTCACAGGGTTCCGTTCTAGTGTTACGTGAAGTGAGGTGTAAAGGAAATCTTTCTTGGAAAAACCACAGCATTTTCTTGTTCCCAGACTTTGCAAAATCGACAAGAGAGAAACGTGATCGATTCAAGGAATGCAAGAAATTTTTACATCAACGAAAGGTCACTTTGCACTGATATTCACGGCCAAATTGAGAATAGATTCTAAGGATGGCAGTAAAACATTCACATGCCCACAGCAAGCAATGTTCTTCATAAAGTCAATGGAGTGAGTAAGTCATATTGTGGTACTCACGTTGCAGCCGAATGGTCCAGCTCACTGAACATTTGCTTGTCTGTTTGAAGATTTGGCACGCTTTTTTTGTGTTGGCGCCGACTATCGACTGGAGTTTGTTTTGTGGTGTATTTCTTGCAAAGTCTTTGGAGTGATTAAGTGATTTGCTTGCACTCATGTTGCAACCGAATGGACTGGATCACTGAACATTCGTTTGACTGTCCGAAGAATCTGGGTGCTCTTTTTGTGCTGGTTCAATTTGTAGAATAACACACCTTCAGTAGTTTGGAGGGAAACTACTTTTTGAGTTTGGAGTGATGGATGCCAGTTGGAGCTGTCTTGCAAGGGGTTAATGCGCATGTTTTTATTTTCTGTTTTTTTTTTTGTTCTAAGGGATGTTCAGGGTTTGATTGTTACACTAATGTTGGAATGTGGTCTATATAATCTTGTCTTTGACACACAATATGTCAAATGTTAATATTAGTGGATTGTCTCCCTCCACAAGGAATGTGAATAGGTTGGGGCACCCCATAAAAAGATGGAAGGATATTTCTCTTTTCATTTGCATTTAATCTTATGTGAGTTGTCTTATATATTTAATATAATATATTGCAGCATATTTACCTTTGTATTTTTTCAGTCAACATATCCAGCAGGTGAATTGCAATAGTTTTTGAAAGTATATAGAATGTTTTCTTCCTCACTGAGCAAATCAACAACACACTCATAACTGCTACTGCAGTTTGTAGAGAAATCGGCTTACTACAGAACTCACTTGCTCGTGATTCCATGAATCCATGGTAGTTCTTCTTCTCATCCGTGATGGGTGAAGGACAGATTAGCTGAAAGGTGCTTTGCTCCACCTACTGTACCAGGGTAAAGTTGCTTGTTGATTATTGCCACCTATTTTAAAGGCATGAATGTGCTAACAGCGATAATTCCCTTTGCTTTTAAATGGAAAGGGCAATTTGTCTGGGATTTTTTTCTCATTATCGCATCGCCTTAAGACCTTAAGTTTAAGCAATAGTAATATGTTTGCCTTGAAAAGCGCCACAAATTTGTTTGCGAGTATTTCACTTTTATTTCACTAAAAAGTACACAGAAAAGCTGAAAATTACGTATATTTGTAAAGATTAAACAATATTTATAAATGTTTAAAGAATAAAAACACTACCACAACTTAAAGAGTCTCAGTTTTATTTTGGTTTGTCTTTTTTCCAGTTTAGTTTCAACATGAGAGCCTGTGGGACTGAAAGTTGACATTTCTGATGGCTTACACTACGCACGCCTACAAAACATCCCAATGGACAGGGTATTGCAATAGTTCTGAAAAAAATCTAGAATAAGCTTAATGGCTTTGGCATTATTTACAATCATGACAATTTTCTGCTGAAAACGAACAGAATATTTAATTATAAATATACCAGTTTAGAACATTCAACCACACCATGTGATGTCTTTGATGAAAAGAAGAACGATAAGGCAAGGGGGAAAACAATGTGTTTTAAAAACAAAAGCTACAGTATCATTTTCCTCCACATGCATTTGAGACCATAAAACCAAAGGCTATATTCAATGAAAACCAATCAACAAATAGAAGTACAATCTTCCCTACATTGTAGTGATTTTAGAAAATAAATTACCCACCGATTATCCCTAAAAGATGCAAATAGAAAATCAATACCCCCGAAAGGCAATGTTAAGAGGCCAGTGTATTTCCATTAAGTAACTAAACATATATGTAGGCACATTTGACAAATGAAGCTGAATCACACACATGGCATGGCTTGAAACAACCTACATATGCAACTACTGTGCACTTTCTAAATATAGGGAAATCACACAAGGCAGCAATACAATACAAAAGGGACGAAACAGTGTTGGCTACATTGGTAGAAGAAATGTAATTTACAACAAAACATCATGCCCCACTGATCATGGACCGACCGTTCTCATTCAGTAGCAGAATGAATATTCTATGCTATGGCTACTCCTCCAGGTGTTTATGTTCTAACCCAAGACCAGAAGCAGAAAATCTTGAAGGAAAGAGGTACAGACAATGTTAGGTCCCACATGTTTAAGATGGTATGTATTAGACAAGCATTTTTAAATATTCTTTTTTTTATTATTTATTAATCTCTCCTAATCTATAATGAGGCCACTTTCTGACGTGAGACACTTCCCCTCAGTTAAACAGTTAAACCCTATGGAAGACAAGTGAGAAACTTATCTCTGGGTGCCTTTGTATCTCAGGTCAGAAGAGGGGCCTTAGTTTGCCTTTAAATAGGGAGAGAGTTGAGGTACTCTAATTCAGAGGTCATGACTTGTGGACACCGATTTTAATATCAAATCGTCCCTGGTAGCGATCCTTGTCATTGTAATAAATGTTTTCCCCAAACACTTTGCACTCGACGCGGATTTCTGTATTCAAGGTGATGTTGACGAACTGGATGGCCACCAGAGGCTGCAGGTACTGGGGATGCAGGAGTTTCCCGTAGTAGGGGTAATACTGAAGGGGGAAGCCTTCTCCGATACCGTAGTACTTCACCTCCCCGAGCTTACCTGCATCCTCTTCTTTCTAATGATGTTTCAAAGAAGATGAGAGAAGATGGTATCAATTAGCAAAACATTTTACTCAGTTTAACATGGTACATATGTGCAGAACATCCAATAATGATGGATGCAGTAGCTGAAATTAACGCTTACCCTGTTTGTGCAGTGCAGCGGGATCACATTGGACTGGGCTTTGTGCCATGCCTCTTCTGGAATGCTTTCATTAGACTTTGGTGGCTAAATGGGAAAATATACTTTTTAACCAAAATGATAGAAAATGTATCGCTTTGCATAAAACCCAAAAAGCCAGAGGATGGCAGAACCAAAGTTATAGATTTTAGGAGCAGTTCAAAAGTTATGAGAATATTTAGCTAATTTCCTGTTTGTTGGCTCATAAAATATTTATTGGAAAATTAGGTCAAAAATCAATAAGGTTTGAAGAATATCAGACATAATTTTGGTCACAACTTGACTAAACATGTAGGAGGAGTATCAAAACTCAAAAATGCTAAACGGCGGACTGGTAATATGGCAAAACAACCTAAGAAATATTAAGAGATGAAAAGCATAGTTTTTAACCAAGGGATTCTGAAGTTAAAAGATTTTAGCCCATTTTTATGAGGATTATTTTGAGGAGATTAGAGGCATAAATTTTGCCGAGGCATTATGAAGTTGTTCTGATTTTAGCCTATTGTTGTGATTTTTGTCACCAAACTATCAACAAATAAAGTTTTGTTTCAGTATGCCAAAGCAGTCAAGATGTATGCCAGCTTTTTAAAAGTTTTTACAGATTTATTGCTGTGTTGCTTGGTCTGAAGATTATCTAACCCAATTTTGTGATTGGACAAATATTTCTAAGAGCAAAAAATAAATAAATTAATAAATACTGTTTGGCTAAAATCCAAATTGGTGGAAAATCTAGACAGGGAGAAATTTTAATCTAAGAAAAGATTCCCAAAATTGTTCCCAAAACAAACCAGGCAAGATCCTAAAAACATTTTGTAAATAAAACTTGGAATATCTAATAATAAACAAACCTTGGGTCTAAAATTCACAATCCTGTTGAGTTTGACGATCAAGCAGGGCTTCCCCTGAGAGAATCCAAAATCTTGATTGTCCCCAAGGCCAGAGCATGGCCCAAGCAAAGTCCTCGAGAACTGACAAGCCTTCCTACCTCCAATATCACTGTCTAGATCCCCTCTATTCTTGTATTCCTGTGGTTCCTCTGTGAAAATATACATATATATTTTATTTATTTATTTATAAACAAATAAACAGGATTGTAAGATAAAACATCTACACACTGCAGCTAACTGCTCTGGCTTTAGATATATAGAAATGTATTCAGCAAATGTATTCAGTGACCAGTGTAATGAAACCCCCTAGTTCAGCACCAATCATTCACACTTCAGACTGAAAAAACTCTCATAGAGTGGGAATGAAAAGATGTAAAAATGTGGAAGGGGAAGGGGGTGGGAAGGGGTATGGACTTACTTCCAAAACACACTCACAACAGAGATGGCTAAACACAAGTGGGGTTGAAATCAAAAGAGTTTTGGGGCACTTTGCTGTATATCAACCATGGGGCAAAATTGTGAAGAGTAAAGACAATAGAACAGTTTGCAAATCAGCAAAAAGATAATTTAGATATTTTGTTTACATTTTTGAGAATGAAGTGTGAACACCACAGGCTTAATACATGTTAAACTCTACTAAGACTACAACGGCTTCATATTTGGAGAGCATGTAGCAAATCTGCAACCTACAAACATGCTCGCTTCGGTACGGTTATGGACTGTGGTCAATTATGACGAGTGATTTCAAATAGAAGTTTTGTATTAAACCACCCCTCACTTCTCTGTTGCCTGAGTGCTGTTGAAGTCTTGCGCCTGCCCAGAACAGCTGTTATGTCCATGAGTTTGAATTCTCTGCTGTAATGCAAGCTCAGGCAGTTCAGTGATTGAATGAAAGCATTCCAACTCATGAATAATGTGTAGAAACACTCATAATGATGTACGTGTGTACTGCCCTATGTGTTATACCCCATATTTTGTGACGTTGCTTCAACTTTCGTTTTAAAACTGGAAGAATGAAATGAAATAAAACAAAAAAATGGCCACTTTCCCCTTAACAATAAACATAATGAGTGCTATCAATGTTATCAATGATGTTCAACCTGTACATCTTGGATAATATCTACAAAAATTTGTTCTGGTGTTTAATGACCCTTTAAGCTCCAGCTTAGACAGCATTTGTTCATTTTCATGACATAATTTGGCAAAAACAAAACTGATCTAGTATTTGCTCCAACTGCCAAAGAATATAAAATGTTGAGGTTAATAAAAATGACAATCATGATCAAAGAACATCCATATTCATAACTTGCACAAATAACAAGAGATAAATGTTTTATTTGGTACCTCCACAGTCTTCAAACTGCATTTGATCCTGCTGGTTATCTATGTCATAGGCTGATAGGAAATCTCTCATGGCTTTGGTGTATTTCAGGTACGTCTCCATATCATCATATGTGAAGATCAGCTCTGCCTTATCTGAACGTGGGTAGTGGGTAAGTCCTATGCACAAGTTAATAACAACATATCGGTCCATCAATCTCAATCAAATTCATGCAAAACCTGCCCAACTTATTCTTCTTTGGAGCAATGAGCATACATTGTGAGCAGTTCAGATGAGATCATGTGAATTCTGTCGAATCTTGATAAACAGAATTATACTAAATGAAAGGTCTGAGGTTTAAATTAATTCAAACTGCATCTTTTATGTAAGAAAAAGGGGTTGCAGCGTGAAGCTTTTACCCATGTTTCCATTGATCGTGGTATAATTAACTGAAGAATAGAAACAATTCTTCTAAGCTCACAGTAAAGTAAGAGGAACAGAGGCTTAGACAGCAATAGAAAAAATAACCTCCTAGCCCCCAACCTTTTTTGTCTAATAAATCACTATGACCCTATATACCTCCTAAGATTTTAAGTAGCCAAATGTTCTAACTAGGGCTCTCAATTGATTCAAAATGTTAATTAGATTAATAACATGATATGGAAACATTTATCAAATTAATATATATTAATAACAATAATTTAATATATCATGATTAAATAATTATATTAGATATATTTCAATAATTATAAATATAATATATTAAAAAATTTTACATTTTGATCAAGTTAAAATTGTATTGACATGTGAATAAAGCATTGATAAGACAATCTAAAATGTGTCTTTAGAAAGCAGAATATTGTTTTTTCCAAATTGATGAACATAAAGGCCCAGGTATAATCAGTTTTTCAGCGTTCCTGATCGGATTGCGCCTGCGCGGTTGACCGCGTTGTCTTTCAAAGTACTCTTTTGACCGTGAGTGAATCCGAACGCGTTCGACGCATGCACACTACGATGCAAGCTGACGATGGGCACAGACAAGGCATGTCCGCGTGTCGAGAAAATCTGGGCCATACCCGGATAATCCACACAGACCACGCATTACAAAATTTGTGTCTAGCATACGTACGATGAGCGATCAACAACGTGGACCATCGAAGTATACTTGGTCCTTAAGCCTGTCATTGGCCTAAAGTCCACAGCAATCCATTCTGCAATTACATTTTTGTATGGGATTTTCTAAGGACACGTCAGTGTAAACATGCTTTTTGATAGTGTCAAAAAAGCTATATTAGTGTAAAATGTATTCAAAATATGTAAATAAGACTGTTTTTGTTATCTTCATCAAAGAAAGTAATATTTCAGTTTAAAATGTTTAATCATATACGCTAACATCAAATCAAAATGATTATGACTCTGGATCTGAATATCTTCCAGTCACGATCACACAGGCATTGTTTAGGACCAAGTGTGCCGCACAAGCCCTCAAAAGTGAAGCCAAAACGTCTCGATCGCCCCCCGGTGACT
The DNA here is from genome assembly GCF_025860055.1 of Xyrauchen texanus. NCBI lineage: Eukaryota > Metazoa > Chordata > Actinopteri > Cypriniformes > Catostomidae > Xyrauchen > Xyrauchen texanus. The sequence continues at coordinate 43,653,043 of NC_068280.1, forward strand.
GGTCCTAGTATGGTCATAAACCCCGCCTCCCCATGTTATTCAACAGGACGTGAGACCAACTAAACAATTAAATTACACTTCACATATCTTTTTTCCAAAGATAGTTTCTGTAATTTACTGTAGTTTCTATCACATTGATGTAATTTCAAAATGTGTTGATGTGTTTGTTTTCAAAATAAGTTTGTTTTTAGTTAGTTATTTGATGCTATAAAAACGGTGCTGTGACATCATGATTGACAGCTGTGATTGACAGGTTCTCTGAGCGAAGTAGTCACTGAAGCACCAAATGACTTTTTTTCGGGATCTTCGGAAGACTGAGGAGATTGGAGCTTTAAATGTAATATCTAAATTTCTATAATTAATTATTTCACACTGCCTAAGTCAAAAGTCAAACGTGCAGGGGCGTGTGCTTGCGATTGATTCAGCGAGAGTGAGGGCGGGGCCTTGATTTCACGGCTTTACTTCCTGCTCACTACTGCGCAGGTCTGGTCCCGAAATCGCAACTACGCAGACTCAAGTCCCAAGATGTCAGCGCCATATTGGGACACTGACGGCTTCAGTTCTCACCAATGGAAAAGAGCGAAGGTCGGTCGTCCATCTTTTTTTACAGTCTATGTTTTGGACAAATCATGAGATTCATCCGCCAGAAGAGCAGTGCCAAATCATGACTGACATAAAGTGTTCTTCTGCAAATTGCTTGCAATTTTAAGTTTCAACCACAGATGTCGCTTGAGAACACAAAGTTACGTAGTGCAGCTTTTGTATAAAGAACCAGAATAGTGTTATAATTTATTTATATTTTATTTTTATCCATTTTATTTTTAAAATGGTACATTTTAATTTAATTTGGCATTGGAATTTATATCACACCAACCCGTTGCAGTTCCATCATGAACCTCTAGGTCTTTACTGATCCTAGGATGGGAAACACTGCTATGTATAAAGTCCAGCTCAACTTAATTTTATGCTTATGATAACTTTTATGAGGGATATAAAGGCCAAAACAGCCACCACAATAGAGCTGTTACCTGGAGGAGCGACTCTGTCCTGCCAGGTGGGTTTGTAATCGCTCAGGGTGAGGAGGAGAACCTGGATGGTGCCAATAAAGATCCCAGCCAGAAAGCCATAAAAGATGACATAGAACAGAATGATTTTTGCTGTGGAAAAAGAGAGAAATGGGAAATATTTCAGTATGCTAATAAAAGGGAGGCATTGCAAATAGTTCTTAAAATTATTACAATTAAAATTCTATGAAAGAAAGTGATGTATGTCTTCTCTGTAGAAAAAGGAGAATGATAATCATAATAAAATAATTAACCAGAACTTAATATCTATTAACAAGCCATTATTAGAAATCACTACTTGGAAGGATTTAATCCTAGGATGCTTCTTGATGTTACAACAAACAGGCAAATGTGCTGACAGCATACCAGCAATACAAATGTCCTTAGTATGTCCCCAGAAAGGGACAGAGGTGCCTGCATCACAAGATTTAATGAGTAATCAAAATGTCTTATACATCAACAATGTGTAGGGGTATCAAAGTGCAGTAAAACCAGTAAGGTCATATGTTAAGTCGAGATTGGTCAAACCAGTCATACCACTTTTATCCCAAAATATTTTGTTGGCAGTAAATGGTCTGTACTTATATAGCGCCTTTTTTAACCTTAGCGGTATTCAAAGCGCTTTACACTATGTCTCATTCACCCATTCACACACACATTCACACACCAATGAGGGTAGAGCTGCCATGCAAGGCACTAGCCTGCCATTGGGAGCAACTTGGGGTTCAGTGTCTTGCCCAAGGACATTTCGGCATGTTGAGTCGTGTGGGCCGGGAATTAAAACAGGCAATCCTGCGATTTGTGGCCGACCCGCTCTACCACCTGAGCCACATCTGCCCAATTAAAGATGACACAATAATTAGATTGGGATTAATTTCAAATAACACATACACAAGGGTACAACGAGTACAGTATGTGGTGTCCAGTGGTGCATAAAGCAATGTCAGAAGGTCCAAAAAGCTCTGCATGTCAACCTGATCATTTTCCTTACTAGATGTTGAAATTGCCATCATTTATCTCTAAAGAACTAGGTTTATATATGTCTTTCCATTTTAAATGTATGCATTTGGCAGATGCTTTTATCCAAAGTGACTTACAGTGCCCTTATTACAGGGACAATCCCCCCAGAGCAACCTGGAGTTAAGTGCCTTGCTCAAGGTCACAATGGTGGTGGCTGTGGGGTTAAAACCAACAACGTTCTGCTTACCAGTTCAGTGCTTTAACCCACTATGCCACCACCACTCCATCAGGTAATGTTGTGTTGTTTTGCTTTGCCTATACAGGACATTTTGATGCTTCAAATAGTAATGACAGGCAGACATCCTAAAGGAACTTCTAATGCTTAATAAAGAGCTCTTACATGGAGTTTGTATTGGTGTAACAAGTTACACGCAATAATGCCTTCAGTTGGACTTTTTGAGAGTTAAGGCAGGTTATAAATTTAGAAGACACAATGTAAAACCTGTAACCTGTAATTGTTACCTCAAGGAGTTATTTCTACCTGATGTAACAATTATTTTTCTTTGGTAGAACCTAATGCATTCAAGTTGATTCAGTGATGTTAAACAGTATTTTTGACTCAAATAAAAAAAAAAATATTTCAGTGCACTTGAGTTAAACAGATGGGAACGTACAAATAAACTATTACATATACTTGAAGAATTACACATATGTTAACTAATGATGCTTGAATCCCTTGAAGGCAAGAATAATGTGTATGACTCAAAGAGGGAGCTACCTGAGCAGCACAGACATGGTTATCAATTAGTAACTGTTGCTGCCTCAAATACATCATGTCAATATTCAGTTACACCTTTGATGAACAGTGATATCACTCAGAACCAAAATACTAGGCCTTTCACCCTGAGTCACCTTGAACAATTATGCATTTGCACCCTTTCTCTGTGTGTCACATTTATAAGGACAAGTGTGCCAATTCAATTAAGTGCTTATTGATTTAATGGCAATTCCCTTTTTGTAAACATAACTGCATTGCTATGCCTTTCATCTTCACCTTTGTGCTATTTTGATTATTTGGCTATTATTATTTGGCTATTATTATTCATTACAGAGAACTTTTTTTTTTTTAAATTAAAATACATACTAGAATGAAACGACCTAAATCGAACTGATTAATAGCGTGATGCTGTCCTTTTCACAATTTCACAATTTGACATAGACTATCAAAAACATCCTTGAACATCTCAAACATCGTGTTGAGTCCATATGTAGTTTATTCACCGATATTGACGAAAGTCCGCGAGACATGCTGCAAAGTCAAATCATACAGGTTGCATTTATTTATTTATTCGTTTATTTAACAGGTAGGCCTACAATGCAGAAACATTGCTTTAATTTCAAGCAGCCGATGCTCCATATACAGGCTTATAGCCACAGTCCCTGGTTATGCTTTTTAACAACAATAAAATAATCACACAAAAAGTAAAAACACAAGCAAAAAGTAAAAAAAATATATATATATATATATATATATATATATATATATATATATATATATATATATATATATATATATATATATATATATATCTATCTATCTATCTATCTATCTATCTATATCTATATCTATATCTATATCTATATATATATATAGCAATAATAAAAGAAACCTGAGTCTGTGCACGACCATCAGTGTTCACTCTTTTAGATTTCTTTGAAAAATGTTCAATCCTTTTTGCATTTTCAGTTCAGCTGGTAGGCTTTTCCAAAGCAATGTACCTGGATCTGGAAATGTGGATTGTGCAAATTTAGTTTTTCTCCTTGATATTGTGCAATTCTGATAAGTTCTACCTCTTGTAGTGATCCCCTTACTACTCTGCATCGTGACCAGACTGGCAGGCTATTGGTTCCTGCTATAGAAACGGTGCCAGCAGAATTTACCTGCGATGACAGCCTTCAATGCGCTGTCCAATGTTCTGAAATCTACAGATAATATCGATATAAAATCTATAGGCTATACTTACACCAACTAGTACCGGTGCGCCCAAGAAATTCCTTCTTCTCCGAATTCCACAAAAACGCCTTCCATCCTCCATCATCTTTTTTTTGAGCCGGCATGATTTAGTAGATCTTTTTGTTTGTCCCCTTGAGCGGTGGATTCCCTCGTATCTCCTTTCTTGCCTCCTTTTAAATACTACACCCCTTCCAGGAGCACTAAAGCCCACCGTCACATGGAGCCGTACCCGGCTGTTTCCAAGGTGCCCCGCATAATATATCCACTTGAACGCGCGGGTCCCGCCCACCGCCTCCCATATCGCACTTCTCCGGGTCTGGACCAACAAATCACAAACAGAACATGCACGACGTAACACAGTCGTGCAGCTCACGAAATTGGGGAGGGAATCACTTTACAATGGGAATGCGTAAAGAGACGTAAAAGCCTCGGTCATAATTGGAAATCAGGCGTGATGTAAAAAGTCATGACGCAAGAAGAACCAGATGCATAGACAGTCAGTGGGGGGGAAGGATCTTGGATGCCCGTCGGCAAAAAAGGCGTCTAATGTATTTCTAATTTTATAAGCTGTTATATTTAGATGCGTACATAGTGCATGCAGATAGAGGAAGATGACTGTAGGCACCGGATGTATTTAGAAGGAACAATAATGGACAATAAAGAACAGTTGACTGAAAAAAAGAGTATTTTCACTTGCAATTAGAGAATATTGTGTGTCTAGATAGATATATAGATAGATAGATAGATAGATAGATAGATAGATAGATAGATAGATAGATAGATAGATAGATGGATAATAAAATACGAACATACAAACATATCAAACCATTATTTTGGACAACACATATAGTAATTAATAAATTGTATAAAAGGACAACAAATTACTCATATTTAAAAAGAAAGAAAGAAAGAAGGGCCTTTGTCCTGAGAACACTGGACAAAGGTGCTCTCAGATGAACTGAGAACACCTTTCGGTTGAAATCTAAATACAGTTAATTAGTTGTATAGACCAGTTATTTTTTTTTTGTGTTCAATTATTTACCCAAGACCTATTTAAAAAAATATGATGATATTGTAATTGTCAGCAGCCATATCACCCTGCAGCTCTTGCCTGGTTGCCCACTAAAGCTAAGCGGTGTTGAGTCTGGCCAATACCTGGATGGGAGATCTCCTGGGGGAAAACTAAGGTGAGATTATGGAGGCCAGCAGGGGGTGCTCACAATGTGTTCTGTGTGGGTTCTAATGCTCCAGTATAGTGGCAGGGACACTATACTGTAAAAAAGCACTGTCTTTCAGATGAGATGTTAAACTGAGTTCTCTAACTCTCTATGGTCATTAAGCACCAGGGCACTTCTTGTAAAGAGTAGGGGTATAACCCTGGTGTTCCCCCCATTGGCACTTATCTATCATAGCCTCCTAATAATCCCCATCCCAATAGCTAGTGTGTGGTGGGTGTTCTGGCACACTATGGCTGCTGTTGTATTGTTGGCAATATTTTGACGTCTAGTTGGATCATGGAAATTGGATGGTAACTCTTACACTCACTTGGATTTTTGTTCTTTTTAAGAATCAGACTGATCCGGGCTTGTGTCATACTTGGCAGAAGCTTTCCGTTCTTTAATAATTCCGTATAAACTTCTAGAACAGAAATTCAGAAGCAAGGCCGTCTGGCCTCGGAGCTTTGCCTAAAGCCAAGGCAAGGCATTAATTACCTTGCCAAGCTCCTTTATCTCAGTTTACCTCAGAATCAAGATACCTTTTTTGCTCAGTCGTCAGTTTAGGAAGTTCTAATGGATCCACAAAGTTTCAAATATCTTCATCAATAGATGAAGATGTGGAACTATAAATATCAAAATTCTTCAAAAGCATTATTAATATCAATGGCCGAGGTAAATGTTTCACCACCAGCAGAATTCACTGAGGGAATGAATGAAAAATTCTCTCTCTGTTTTATATATCTAGCCAGAAATTTTCCTGCCTTGTCCCCCAACTCAAAGTATGACTTTCTTGCCCTGAATAGCCAAAACTCCACCTTCCGTGACAAAATAGTATTATATCTGTACAATCGGGTAAATTCTCTGAGGCCATTAAATATTCCCTTCCAATTCCACCAGTTCTTGTGCTTTGGATTTTTTTGGTGAATGAGCCTCCCAAGCCATGCCCACCGAGTATACTGAGAACCAGTTAGTCTCCAAATAAACATTGATTTTAAGCCTTTAGCATTTGTTGGAATTCAGGATTTGGCAAAAGGGAATCATGAAAGGGCCTACTATATGATTTATTTTTCTCCATATGTGGAAAGGCCTCTAAACACAGGGACACTATACTGTGTCCCTGTCACACCAGGGCATGATCTGAGACTAAAATGTTTCCAATTGAGCAATCAACAACAGATGAAATGAGGGACTTAAATAAATAAATAAATAAATAAAATCTACTCTAGAGTAAATCTTATGGACTGTTTAAAAAAATGCATAGTCCCTACCAGATGAGTTCAAAAGTCTCCAAATATCTGTAAGACTAAGATTTTATACATCCTGTGAAGTATCAGTGTTGTTCTAGAGGGCTTGCTCACTTTTGCTTGACTATGCTCTAGGACTGAGTCCATCAAATTCTCCTCCCAATATTATGACATGAGGGGTGCCAGCAACTTGGAACATCCCTTCAAGATCTTTAAAAAAGCCCTGATCATCAATGTTAGGTGCGTAAATATTAGTCAAAATAAGACTTTGCCTCTGAATATCTGCTAAAACAATAATGACTCTTCCTAATTTATCTTTAATCTGTTTGAGACATTTAAATTGTAGATGTTTACTTGTCAGTGTAATGGCTCCCCTGCTCTTAGGCAGCACTAAAGAAACCCTGTCCACCTTATATCTTCCCAAATTTTTCAGCTTCCTGCGGAGAAATATGCATTTCTTGATGAAACATTAAATCATATTTCTTACACTTAAGAAGAGTAATAACCTTTTTTTCATGGGGTGCCCTACCCATTCACATTCCATGTGGAGAGAGACAATCCACTCATATTAACATTTGACATTTTGACATATGAGAAAAAATAAATTGTGTGTCTAAAACAAAATTATATAGACCACATTCAAACATTAGACAATAATCAAACCCCGAACTTCCCCCGGAACCAAACAAACAGAAAAAAGAAAAACATGCGCATTAACACCGCGCACGATGGCGCCAAATGGCGTCGATCCCTCTAAACTCAAACAAGTCAAGTCAAGTCAATTTTATTTGTATAGCGCCTTTCACAACACACATCGTTTCAAAGCAGCTTTACAGAAGATCAGGCATTAACAGAATTTAAAACTGTAATGTCTATAATGTCAATGAATCATCATTGTGTAATTAGATAAAATACGATTGTTAGTCGTGTTTAAAAATAAGTAATTAAATAATAATTGTATTAATAACCCCAGTGAGCAAGCTGAAGGCGACCGTGGCAAGGAACACAAAACTCCATAAGATGTTGATAAATGGAGAAAAATAACCTTGGGAGAAACCAGACTCACTGTGGGGGCCAGTTCCCCTCTGGCTAACATCATTAATATAATGTAAATATTACTTATGTATAGTTCAAGTCATGGTTTAAAATTATTAAGTGTTAAGGGTCAGTGTTTAAACATAGATTTTGTATGAACTGTAAGAGTAATGACTAATGTCTTTGAAGTCCAACCTGGATTAACTGCAGAAATTCACATAGATGCAATTGTCCTTGTTAATTGGCTGATGAAGGCTTTTGTTGGCAATTGATAGTCTATGTATTCCATTATAAGAGTGTAGTCCATCAATAGATGGATGATGGTAGAGATCAGTGAGGTGCATCGCAGTTCAACCTGGACGGTAATTTCGGTGAGGTTCGGTGTGGTCCATCCGAAGTCCAAGGTTCAGACAATGGCATATGAAGTATCCCATGTCTTATGGTTGGAGTTGGCATCAGTTCATCCTCTGAAGTCCATCATAATAGACTGAAGTGATGTTTGGCTGGCACCAGCTGCATTTAGTCATCATTACACAGCGGCACGTAGCAGTGGAGTCCAACACGAAGCAGGAATGGAGCTGGATCCAGCTGGTTCTGGTTTCCTCAGGATAGAAGTCCTGAGGTTGAGACAGGGAAACAAATAAAATAATAGAAGCATAGATGCCATTCAATTCATTGCAGAGTTATAGATCATGATTAAAGTTTCTGGTTTCTGGTTCTGGCAGACTAAACTAAAGCAGCCTAATTGTGAGTTGAAGGATAAATTAGGTGTATGCCTGGCTAAATAGATGAGTCTTTAGTCTAGACTTAAACTGAGAGAGTGTGTCTGCATCTCGAACAGTGTTAGGGAGACTATTCCATAGTTTAGGAGCCAAATATGAAAAGGATCTACCTCCTTTTGTGGATTTTGATATTCTAGGAACTATTAACAGGCCATAATTTTGCGGTCGTAATGAACGTGATGTGAAACAATCCATGTACGCCTATGAGAGCCCCTGCGTCGGAATGCTCAAGTCTTCATTTCTATAAAAACTTTGTGAGACAGAATTACACAACAAAATATAATCTATAAAACAAACTCCAGCCAATAGGCGGAATAAACACAAAGAACATGTAGATTCATCCACATAACTGTCCTGAAGGAGTGTTCCTCCACAAAACAAACTCCAGTCGCTAGGCAGAACCAGCACAAAAAATAGAACATACATTAAAATAATAATTATTATTATCTACGGACAGTCAAATGAATGTTCAGAGAGTCGGCCCATTCGGCTGCTACATTAGTGCAACAAATGACCTAATCACTACAATGTCTTCCAAGAAATACTCCACATAACAAACTCTAGCCAATAGGAGGTATAAGCACAAAGAATGTGGAGATTCCTCCACAAAACTGTCCTGAAGGACAAAAAAAAACTCCAGCCACTAGGCGGAACCAGCACAAAAACAAACAAAAAAGGCACTCAGTTCCTCGAACAGTCAAGTCAGTGTTCAGTGAGGCAGGCCCACTTGGCTGCAACGTGAGTCCCACAAAATAACTTACTCACTCTATTGACTTTATGAAGGATGCTTAATGTGGGCATATAAATGTTTTACAGCCATCCTTAGCATCTGTGTAAATTTGGCCAGGAACATCAGTGCAAAAGCGATCTTCCATTAATGTAAGAGTTTCATGAATTACTTGAATCGATCACGTTTCACCCTTGTCGAATACTCAAAGTCTAGGAACAAGAAAATGCTGTGGTTTTTCCAAGAAATCCTTTATCCTTAGCCAAGAGAACCTTTATTCCTCGCCTCGTGTAGCGTAAGATCTTTATCAGATTATCTCATAAATTTGTCCAGAATTGATTGGGGCCTGTTTCCCTCAGCGGATCGACGAGCCGGAACCCTATACCCCGACTACGATTCTCCATATCCTCCAGCTTCTCCCTGACACGCTCCAAATCCACCTTGGTCGCTAACAGATTAGCAGCTAATTCCCTCTCCAATGACTCCAGATAATCATCCGTTTCCAATCCGTTTCTCGACATCTCCCACTCTTGTAACCACTTCAGTGAATTTAATCTCCATGGCAGTGATTGATCGACATATTACAGCAAGATCCTCCAAGTCAGCCACGACCTTCGTCAGCATTGCCGACAAGTTCAACAATTCTTGCAGAATTTCCTGCACTTCTCCGGCCAAATCAGCTCCCTATTCCGCTGCCTTGTCAGAGGCATCAGCTTGAGCATGTAAATGTCTTTTACTGTCTCCAGAGTCTGAAGATTTTGAATTCATTGACATGTTGCCTTCCTAGAACAGTCATGGAACAGGGTATATCGAATCTCACCGGTTTATGACAATAATAGTATTAAAACTAGCAAAGTGCACAGAGCTCGCCGCTCACATGTCCGAACCTCGCATGGCATTGTTATTAATTATTATTAATTAAGTTTGAAGGATATAATTCACAAAAATTATTTTAATTAATGACAGATTTGTACTGTGTTTAAAAACCAACAAAAGCCACTGCTAGATAAAACATACATGGACTTTTGGCTCAAAACCTTTTACTGTACTTACTGAGCTATAGCCCTTGCGACAACTTCCCTGTGTGACAAGTTTCCTCTATAAACATATATATTATTTTTCTTGTAGTGGAAATATCTGTAATGTATATACCGTATGCGTGGTCTTTGCCTTTCTTTTATTTCCATCATTGTGCACAGACTGTGAATACTAATAGTATCTCAAATTGAAAAGAAAAATATATATTTTACTCTATATTCTACATAAGCTTATAACTTAAGCTTAATTTTGCTTTTAAGTTTTATAAATTAAGTTTTAATTAAATTACCTTTACTTTTTAGTATTAACCTTAAAGTTGTCATTACTATAAACATATAAGTGGTCCTAACTAAATAGTACATGAAATGTCATTTTGTGATCATAACTCAATTATATACGTTCTTTAAACTCAGAATTATCAAATACAAAATTGTGGCTGTGTGGAATACCCATACATATTTGCACTTGAATAAATTATGTATGCTTTGTCAAAATAAGGGAATTTATGTAGAAAATAATAATTGTTATTTAAAATTGTATAAAGTTTTTTGTTTTGTTATAGCTGGTTGATAGGGTGACCTCTGATGAACTTGGAGCCTGTTCAATTTAAGCTACTCTTTTTTACTCAGTTGAACTTTACAAAAGTGCAGATTTACGTGCACTAGGAAGTACTGAGGAGAATCCAATGTGTCATATGGCTAACCGAGATCCCAGTCATAATTTCCCTTATACTGTATAAGACGTGCTGTAACTCAATTAAAATAATTATAAAAAAAGATTCTTTAATCACATAAGAGTTAAGTTTACTTGTAACTATTTAACTTTACATATGATCTTCAGTTAACCTAATACTTAATTATGTAATAAGTACATTTACTACTTACATTTTAAAAGTTTGCTTTAAAAAATCTAAGAACGGTCAACATCAGAAGTGGACAAATTACAAAAATAAATAAATAAAATACAGATAATAAATAAAGTAAAAGTACTATCTATTACATAGGCGAATAGCCTCAGGCACAAAGGTAAATTTAAAGCAATTTGTAGAAAAGAACAGCTCAAATGTGAAGGTGTCCCTTAAGATTTTAAACTTTCACCTATATTAATAGTTCATGAAGAGTTTGTGTGATACTCAAGGTAAATGTGCATAAATACTATAAGTTTACTATAGTGAAGCAGAGCAACAATATACTGGTTACAAAATAAACACACGCAGGGGTGTAGCAATAAAATGCAGGATGATTTGAAAAGATATTTAATAAAAAATGAGGAGGAAGAAATGGAGCAATGGCAATGGATCATAATCGCTAACCTCCTTTGCACCTGTATGAATGCACATGCGTGCAAGTTTACATACACACACATTCATCCTTGACGAAGCAATGAACCACCTTGGAACACTGTTTACATGTATACAGAGCGTAGACTGAATTACAAATAAAGCACACAAAAGAGGCAAAGTTGTCAAAGTCAGATACTGAGTTTTCAAGATCACATTTGTGATCTCAAGGTGAAGTCATAAAGAGACATTGAGCACTTGATCGTTTTATTACATATTATAAGAATGTATTGTTTCATACACCCGTTTACTTCAATTTCTTTTTGAGGAAGTATACCATAAAGCTAATTATAATTACAACATTTTAACCCAAACCCTAACCCTAAATAAAAGCTTTTTATTTTCTACATTTATATAATAAATGGTCTACACTTATGTAGCGCCTTTTTTAACCATAGCGGTTACCAAAGCGCTTTACACGGTGTTCCATTCACCCATTCACACACACACTCACACTCATACACCAATGATGGCAGAGCTGCCATGCAAGGTGCTAGGCTGCAATTGGGAGCAACTTGGTGTTCAGTGTCTTGCCCAAGGACACTTCGACATGTGGAGTCATGTGGGCCAGGGAACGAACCGCCAACCCTGCGATTAGTGGCCGACTCGCTCTACCACCTGAGCCACAGCCGCCAATAATAATAATAAAAATGGAAGAATAATTTTCCAATTGTGGACAGATCAACCATAACAGCACTGTGGCAGCAGTGGAGTCATTTAGGTTCCTGGGCTTTACCATCTTTCAGGACCTGAAGTGGGACATCCACATAGACTCTATTGTGAAGAAGGTTCTGCAAAGATTGTACTTCCTTTGACAGCTGAGGAAGTTCAACCTGTTATAGCTAAAGTTAAAGCTCCATCCCCCCGACTCTGAATTAGCAGGGAGTAATACACTGATGACTCATAACCTTTTCTAAAAGCAGTAATCACCACTCCCAGAGTATTTGCCACTTTTACTCCCAAAAAAAGTACAGAGCTGGTGGCGCAGTTTAAATACCTAAAGAACTGAGATCTTGGAATCCCAAAATGTTGAACCAAATCTTTTAAAGGATCTCAACAATCCACTTTCATACAGGTTACCAAGTGTAGTAACCTATCTCACAATCCACTCTGACCAGCAGAAAGGGGACTTATTAATACATCATTTTGGGTTTAGCCAATGCTCGAGGCAACATTTAAATAAATGTCCAAATTAAACACTCTGGACCTTTGTCCATACTGAGTGCAGATGCGAGATAATGGGGTGTAACTTCACTTCTCCGATTAGTGAAGTTACTAGCGTCCTCGTGTACAAACTTATGAATCAGGATTTTAAAGGTTTTATTAAATCATTCCACCAACCAATCTGTTTGTGGGTGAAACACTTGTTCGAATCGATTTAATACCTAACAATTCGTATAGTTCATGTGGTTTTCGTGACATAAAGGTAGTGCCTTGATCAGTGAGGATTTCTTTTGGAATCCCCACTCGGGAGATTATTCAGAAAAGATCCTCCACAACACTACATGCTGAGATGTTGCGCAGGGGCACCGCTTCTGTATATCATGTTGCAGAGTCCACCAGAACTAATACAAAGCGATGCCCGGGTGCAGTCTGTTCTAATGGCCTGACGAGGTCCATGCCAATTCTCTCGAAGGGGACCTCAATCAGCGGCAGAGGGTGCAATGCCACTTTCGGGGTGGCCAGTGGATTCACCAACTGATATTCCGCACACCACTTGCATATGTCCCCATGAATGCCCAGCCAAAGAAAATGGGCCATTATTCGGTTCAGCTTTTCCTCGTGACCTAAATAGCCAGCCATTGGATTATAGTGAGACACCAAGAAGAGGGTTTCCTGGCAGCTCTTCGGTACAATAACTGGGTATGTTTTTTCTTTTGTTTGAGTGTCCTGTGTCACTCGATACACGTGAGTGTGATGCCAGGCTGGAGCTGTTGACCTTCGATGACTCTCACTTGGTCAAATGCGTGTTTGAGGGACTCATCACGTAACTGCTCCAGAGGGAAATCCCTCCAGGGATCCCCCTGAGGATGGGAATTCCCTCTCTTGCGCCATCTTGATGCGGAGCAGACATAGACGGTCCTGGCACCACCTCTCCAGACATAAGCATTGCACGTAACACACCAAGATAACATTTTACAGGACCCATCCACACATATTTACCTTAGTAAAAAATCAGGCCAATTTGTTCCCAAAATCAGTGGATGGGTGAGGCGAGAATTAACCGCTGAATAGTATCTCAATGGTAACCACATGTGAATATCCCCATGTACACACCGCACCCTGACCCTTTATCTTTACCTGGGGATGAGAGCAGAAAGAGACAGAAGAAGTGGGGGACACAGACACAGGGAAGGACCCCCTAGATCGGGGAAGGGGTTTGGGTGGGGCTCCTTCCCACCTCTGGGGAGACGAAATATGATGGAAAGAGGAGGGGCAAGGGTTGAGAAGCAGTGGAGACTAAGAGTAAAGAGAGAAGGAAGAGCATCTGGTTCGCTGCGTCCAGAAACTCCAACATGTAGTCCTCAAACAGCTGGACTACCTCCTCCAGCGACACCAGGCGGTGGCACTGGACCCACTCTGCCATCCCTCGAGGAAGCTGGGAGATGAACTGCTCCAGTGACACCAGATCAACAATCTCCATGGTGCCGTGGGCTCCCTCAGACAGCAACCATTTCCAGCAGGCATCCCGGAGATGTTGCGTAAAAGCAAAAAGGCGACTTTGTTTACTGAACCTCAGGGACCTGAAAAACTGGTTGTTTTGTTAGGGAGTAAGGCAAACCTGTTGCACGATGGCCCTCTTTAGGTCTTTATACATGAGGAGGCTGGTGGCAGGAAGTTGCTGGGCCACTAGCTGTGCTTCCTTGGAGAATAATGGTAACAGGTGGGCCGGCCACTGGTTGGGAGGCTCGATTCTCCACTTGAGCCTGGAGTAGGAGATGGAAATGCTGCTCCTGCTCCAGGTATAACTCCATGAGGGCCTGATGTTGTGTTTGCTGGATGCTGGCGAGGGACTTGATGACTTTGCAGAGAGAAAACTTCATGATGACGTTGTCCTGAAAGAATTCCTGGGTTTCGGCACCACTGTATAAGGTTCATTGTCTGAGCAATAAAGGAGTCAGGAGGCAGCCAACTATCAATGTTAGTGTTTTTATTACTCGGTCATAAAACAAACAAAAAGGCACTCAGTGGTCAAGTAGTCACACACACAAACGAATAAAGGCTTTTATCGAGCACACACAGGTACAGTCTCTCTCTCTGGTCTCTCTCTGTCACTTCGTGTGCCTTTTATGTCTCCCTCCACCATCACTGCAACAAGAAACAGGCGTTAGAAATAATGACAACCCAGGAGATGAGCCTTCCTGCTCTCTCTCCCTCCCACAGACAGACACACAACCATGCCCCCACCACCACACAATGATAAGAAATATTATATTTCTGAAAAACAGAACACAGGGGCAGTATATAGAGAGAGAAGAGTAAAGGGCCCAAAATGGACCCCTGACAAGATAAGCAGGACGATGTAGAGAAAAAATTCCCTATGCTCACAGAGAAGGTCCTTTCTCTTAAGTAAGAGGCTAGCCACTCCAGTGCCACACCCTGAATGCCGACCACACTCTCCAAAGTATTTAACAGAATATTATGATCAATAGTATCAAATGCAGCGTTAAGATCCAATAAAACCAAAACTGCATATGATCCAGAGTAAAGTGAATATTAAATACCATTAGCGACCTTTAACAGCGCAGATTCAGTAATATGTAAAGATCTGAAATCGGACTGGAACATGTCTAAGATATTAAAATTATTCAAATATGAATATAGCTGGGAATACACAACTCTCTCCAAGAGCTTTGAAATGAAAGGCAATTTGGAATAGGCCTGTAGTTATTGAGTACAGTTGGATCGAGATGAGGTTTCTTAAGCAGAGGATGCATAACTGCATGTTTAAAACTAGTAGGTACTACTCCATTTACTAGAGAGCTATAAATGATAGTGGTCACATTTGAGCTCACAGTTTCAAAGACATCTTTGAAAGACATGTAGGAATAACATCTGTCTTGCAATTTGAACATTTCCACTTTAAAACTAAATCAATTAGCTGGGCCAAAGAGTCTGGTTGAAAGCAAGTTAAATAACTGAGCAGCGGTTATATCATTAGTGGATCAATGGAAGGGCTTAATGGAAGACTTAATATCTTGTATTTTATTATTAAATTCTTAAAGAATTAAAAAATATTCTCACAGGTCTCAAGAGATGGACCAGGACAGGCAACTAAAGAAGGGTTTAGCACCTTCAATAGTCTTAAACAGTCCTTTGGGCCTGTTTGAATATTCAGAAATTAATTTAGAGAAGAACTCTAAATAGATTTAGCCTCTTTCACTGATCTTTGATAACTGATTAGACATGCCTTTAATTAATCATATGAAATCTGGAGTTGATCTTTCTTCCACTTAATCTCTGCCTTTCTGCACTCTTGTCTGAGAGAGCGGGTGGAGTTATTTGATGGAGTCACAAGGATGAGCGACACCCATACCCTTAACTTTCCTGAGCTTAAGTTGGGCAACAGAGTCTAAAATAAAAGAACATAGTTTATTAAAACCCTCAAACAGTTCTTCAGTATCCACATCATTATGCAGATCATCTGTAAAGTGAACCTGATAATAACCTGAAAATAGACTGGCAGTGAATAGAAGGAGAGTTGCGTAGAGGTTGAGAAATAGTAGATGAAGAACATGAAAAAACAGATTCAAACACAATTGGATAATGGTTTAAAATAGAAGAATCAAACACCTCCAGATTGTTTATAGAAAAGTCACAAGACATCACCAGATGCAGATTTGCCTCTCTGTCAAATATTAAGTCTCGTCTGTCACCTTAGAAGACATACACTGAGTCACTGCCTCTGTTGCCACAGCAACTAGCTCAGTGGTGTCTGTGTGACAGACTTGAAATTTAAAGGAGCACCCAGTTTGCTGCATAAGACCCCATTGCAACACCTCAGACCGAAGTCTTTTTGCTGCTCACTCCAGTCAGTACAGGCTAAATATAACAGGATTCCATTAATTACTACATTGTTTTAGATTGTGTCTATAGGCAGCACATATTGGCTACTAAGGGTTGAATATAGAAATTAGGCATACTTAATAGATCAATAACAAGCCATGATAATGTGTCTCTGGGTTTTTAAATTAACTTGGTTTACACAATACACTTATGGATACTAGAGTTGTTCACTGATGAGCCAAAACAATATGACCACTCACAGGTGTAGCGAATAATGTTGATCATCTTCTAACAAGGGCACATGTCATGGTCTGGGTAGATTAGATGGTAGGTGAACAATCAGTTCTAATAGTCAATGTGTTGAAATGAGCAGGAATAAAGACATGAGCAACTTTGCTATGTCCAGATGACTGGGTCAGAGCATCTCTGAAACGGCAAGGCTTTTGGGGTGCTCTCGGTCAGCAGTGGTGTGTATCTACTGACAGTGGTCCGAGGAGGACAAACCAAAAACTGCTCATCGATGCGCCAGGGCAACAAAGGCTATTCCGTCTGGTCCGAACCAACAGAAGATCTACTTTGGCACAAGTTGCAGAAAACTTGAATGATTGTTACGGGACGAATGTGTCACAACACACAGTGTATCGCACTCTGCTGCATATGGGGACGCAGACCAGCCAGAGTGCCCATGATGACCCTTGTTTATTGTTGAAAGTGCCTACAATGGGCATGCAAGTGTCTGAACTGGACCTTGGAGCAATGGAAGAAGGTCACCTGGTCTGATAAGTCCCGTTTTCTTTTACATCACGTAGACAGCCGTGTACATGTGCACCGTTTACCTGGGGAAGTGATGGCACCAGGATGCACTGTGGGAAGATAAGCCGGTGGAGAGAGTGTGATGCTCTGGACAATGTTCTGCTGGAAATCCCTGGGTCCGGCCATTCATTTGGACGTCAATTTAACACGTGCCACCTAATTAAACATCGTTGCAGACCAGGTACACCCCTTCATGGCAATGTTATTCAGTGATGGCAGTGGCCTCTTTCAGCAGGATAATGTGCCCTGACACACTGTACACATTGTTCAGGAATGGTTTAAGGAACATGATGAAGAGTTCAAGTTGTTGTCCTGGCATCCAAATTCCCCAGATCTAAATCCAATTGAGCATCTGTGGGATGTGCTGGACCAACAAGTCCTATCTACGGCAAATCCACCTCGCAAACTACAGGACTTGAAGGATCTGCTGCTAATGTCTTGGTGCTACACAGGACACCATCAGGGGTCTAGTAGAGTCCATGCCTTGGCGGGTTGGCGCTGTTTTGGCAGCACGTGGCATATTAGGTCAGTGCTCATAATGTTTTGGCTCATCAGTGTATTTTGTGATTTTTGTTTTAAGTCAAGTCATTTTTATTTGTATAAGTAATTAAATAATTGTATTTAGAAACCCAGTGAGCAACCCGAAGGGAACTGTGGCAAGGAACACAAAACTCCATAAGATGTTGATTAATGGAGAAAAATAACCTTGGGAGAAACCAGACTCACTCTGGGGCCAGTTCCCCTCTGGCTAACATCATGAATGTAATGTCAATATTACTTATGTATAGTTCAAGTCATGGTTTGAAATTATTAAACTAAGTAAGTGTTAAGGGTCAGTGTTTAAACAAAGATTTTGTAAGAACTTTAAGTTTAATGACTAATGTCTGGATTAAGTGCAGAAGTTCACATAGATGCATTGTCCTTTAATTAATTTATATTCAATTAATTTATATTCTATGTATTCCATAATTAGACCGAGGTGATGCAGGCAGAGATCAGTGAGATTCAGGCAATGGCATTTGATGTATCCCATGTTTTATGGTTGGAGTTGGCATCAGTTCATCCTCTGAAGTCCATCATAATAGACTGAAGTGATGTTTGGCTGGCACCAGCTGCATTTAGTCATCATCACTCAGCGACACGTAGCAGTGGAGTCCAACACGAAGCAGGAATGGAGCTGGATCCAGCCGGTTCTGGTGACCTCAGGTTAGGAGTCCCGAGGTTCAGACAGGGATACATATAGAATAATATTAGCAGAGATACAATTCAATTTATTGCAGAGTTATAGATCATGATCAATGTTTCTGGTTTCTGGTTCTGACATACCTTACTAAAGCAGCCTAATTGTGAGTTGAAGGATAAATTAGGTGCACGCCTGGCTAAATAGATGAGTCTTTAGTCTAGACTTAAACTGAGTGAGTGTGTCTGTGTCCCGAACAGTGTTAGGGATACTATTCCATAGTTTAGGAGACAAATATGAAAAGAATAAAGGAATATAGCAATAAATGAAGTACTGCGGAGCTAGACCATTCAAAGCTTTTTACGTGGTTAAAAGAATTGTAAAATTAATATGAAATTTAACAGGTAGCCAATGTAATGACAATAAAATCGGGCACATGTTCTAATATTTCTTGGTTCTAGTCAGCACTCTGGGTGCTGAATTTTGAACCAATTGAAGTTTATTTATTGAACTTGCTGGACATCCTCCCAGTAATGTGTTAAAATAATCTAGTCTTGAGGTCATGAACGCATGATTTAGTTTTTCGGCATCAGCAACAGAGAGCATGTGTCCTAATTTAGCAATATTTCTCAGGTGGAACAATGTTGTTCTACAAATATTGGTAATTAGATTTTCAAAGGACAGATTTCTATCAGACATAACACCTAAGTTCTTCGCTGTTGAAGATGATGTAACAGTACATCCATTGAGAGTCAAATTATATTTTAGCGGCTTGTTTTTAGATGTTTTTGATCCAATAATTTGTACCTGTTTTGTTGGAATTGAGTAGAAGGAAATTTCTGGCCATCCAATCATTGATTTCATTGATACACTCTGCTAATTTGGAGGATTGTGAAATTTTGTCAGGTAATGTCATAATGTCATTTAAATGGTGTAGAATAATTATATTATATCATTGTAAATCAACTGGATACTTTTAAAATGTCAAAGAGTTTATGTACTCTAAATTTCCAGGTTAAACATGGACATACAGCATAAATGACCTTTGTATCGTCCACCCACGAGAGCTGTTTTCATGACAGATATTCGATAGTGAGGTTTGTGGTGTACAGAAAAGGTTTGTATGTACTGTAAAGCTGAGTCAAGCAGTCTTAGCATGTGTTTGAGCAACATTTCCTGCATGATTTTAGAGATAATGGGACATCGGTTGCCATCAAGGACACTGCAACACATACATCCCCTACCAGGGAGCTTTGCAGGATGTTTGTTGCTGTATTTACTGTTGCAATCTACCAGTTTTTTTTCTTTGTTCAGCTAAGCTCCATTATTGACTGAAACAATTCTCTTCTGAGAATATCCATGCATGTGATTCTTTGGAAATTTTTTTGGAAAAATATTATTTTGATATTATATATATATATATAACAGACCAAAAGGTCTGTTCATTATAGGCGGTTCTGATTTGCCTATAGTGTACCTACAGTATTTTTTTTATTCTGTTTACATACAGCTATGATGTGCTCAGATATCTTTTCTCACAAAACTGCTGATTTGTCAATAACATCATGATAAATTCAGTAGCAACATATTCATTTTGTTCTCTTCCAGGCCAGTACCAAGTGTAGGTTGAAAATAGATGTCTTTCTTGAGTATTTATATATTTTCTAGTTGAGTGACCTCACTAACAGGGCGTGTGACCGTTAAGGTGACCTTGTCCTGAAGGTTTACTGCAGACGCTGCGCTCACTCTCGCCATCTGCTGGTTGATTCTTATTATTGCATCCATCAGTAGAATGAACGTTTCTCACTAAAGCAAATCATTGACAATTGGTGTGTATTTGGGCAGGCTGTTAAATATGATTATCACTGTATGGGTTTCTTTGAGTAAACTTCTTTATCTTCACTATGTTCCATCCACAAAATGCCTTTATTTATAGTGCAATGTCTGTAAAGGCTGACATTAAAAGATTAAGGCTGCTGATAAGCAATTTATGGGCCACTACAGCAACTTAACAGCTTATGCATCAGAGAAACTAGCATGCAGCCATCTTGAACATTTTGTCTTTGAACTTCTGCTCTAGCTTTTTGTATATTGTGTTGATGTCAAAGTGTAATTAGTTGACGAATTGGATTTACAGGTTATAGATTTGCCAAAAGTTATGAGTAATTTAAAGTGTTCAGGGGATGTCATAACAACTGGAAGCAGAGAGGGAAGATTTAAAAAAAATGCTTTCTGTGCTCCAACATGTAAACCATTTGATCAACTCTTCTCAGTAGCTTCAATACAAACAGGAAGTTAGAAGACAAAACACTGAAGCGTGGAGAGTTGAAAAGGGGAGGGGCAAAATAAGGTGAATAGAGCTGTTCAGTTTGTAATCTAAAAACCTGGAAGAGAATTCACCATGGGTATCCTCTGGATTTTTTATAATGGCAGTTTTGTACTTTTAAGTAAAATAAGTTCTGTGGTAAACAGTACTTGATACGTGGATATTTTTTTCTACAACATAAATTACACAGTCATATCTCAAACGTAAATTAAAATTCAAGTTTGAGGTATGACTGTGTGTAATTTATGTTGTAAAACAAATCGTTCATGTATCATCATGTAGCCTAATGTTTACCACAGTCCTCATTTTACTCAAAATCCACATTTCCCAGTGCTCTGGTTCAAACAAATAATGCAGGGCATTATTATTAACTTCAGACATGTTTTGTAGGTTCTATTATGTAGTTTGTGTAAAACTGTGTTGTGTTCTGTTGTTACTATTGCTGTGGTGGACCTTTTTAAGAAAAACAAAACAAGTTTTTGCTTGAACGCCCCATCTTGTGACTGTGGATTCTGTTCCTCTCATGCACTCTCATGAATGTGTGCAGAAGAGCAATGGTCGGTGAAGATTTTCGCTAAATAATATCTAAGATTTCAGTTTGTATCTCACCAAACCTTATCGTATGCCTTCAGAACAAGGCACAAGTTGCATACAATAATTTATAAGACTTCTGAAAAATACTTTTGTGTTCTTTTGAGGCTTGAAGTAGTGATCACCATAAACTGCCATTGTATGACATCACTGAGCAGAACATTTCACATAATTTCTCCCCTTTGTGTTGTGTCAAGAAACAGAAAGAAAGCCATATTGTGTTATGACAACAAAGGGGTGCTTAAACAATGACTGAAATTTCATATTTGGGTGAACTATCCCTTTAAGTAAAATCAGTTTATAAGTGCCCTCAAGTGGAATATCAGGAGCCTATCAGTGTGTTATGTGCAGGGTTATTTGAGGCAAGTGTAAAAAAACAACAACTTAAAACAACATGTGCCAGTTTATACTCAGCACTCAACATCTCCACACTTTTTTTTTCAAGCCATCTTGTGATACAAGGTGTCATCTGGCACCTACAAAATGCACTAATAACACTGTGTTTACAGTAGCTGTCAACAAAACAGACCAGTTTTTCCTCTTCACAACAATTGTGTTTAAGGGATGGACAGGATGGACTTCAAAGACATTAGGCATTAATCTTACAGTTCATAAAAAATATTTTTTTAAACACTGGACCTTAAAGCTACAAGAAGCTAAAATTGGTTGTTAAAAAAGAGTGCAACATACATCCATCTCCAAACCATGTCTTTACCAAATACACTTTGATAAACCTATAATAATGATATTATATTATACAAATTTTAGAGCTGTCGGGATGGATTTCGTGGGAAATTGCACACATGCGTCATTCGCTCGGGTGTGTTGACATCATATCCATACACAGAGAAAATAAGATCCAGCTACTGTAGTGTGTGTGTGGGAGTAGCTTAAGCTGAAAGTTGGTTGTCACAACTAATAAGAAAAATGTATAAGGTTTATGTATAAATATGAATAACTTCTGTGTGTGTGTGTGTAGTGAAATACAATAATTATGCTGTAATCGGTGCAGAACATTTCACTTGCTAGCACATGTGTGTATTTTCTTTATAACAGTAATAATTTATATAAATAAATCCTTTAGTCCTGGGCTTGCAAAGGACATGTGAGTCTTGAAATTATGTTGACCACTCTTTGGTAACAATGACAATCTATAAATTAGTTACTACCGTGGTCTATCTGGCCAGAATATCCTGCAGTTATAAAAATTTTACATTGTTTGAACTTAACAGACTAGCAATCATTGTGCTTAATGTTATCAAACGTTGCCTAACATTTGTAACGTCATTTATTTCAAAACATCAACGTTTCCAATAAGTCGGGGCCTGGGTAGCTCAGCAAGTATTGACGCTGACTACCACCACTGGAGTTGCAAGTTCGAATCCAGGGTGTGCTGAGTGACTCCAGCCAGGTCTCCTAAGCAACCGAGTTGCTAGGGAGGGAAGAGTCATATAGGGTAACCTCCTCATGGTCATGAATAATTGGTTATGGAGCTCTTGGTAAGTTGTGCATGGATTGAGGAGGCCTCCACATGCTGTGAGTCTCTGCGGTGTCATGCATAGCAAGCCACGTGATAAGATGCGCGGATTGACTGTCTCAGAAGCGGAGGCAACTGAGACTTGACCTGAGACATCTTTTCCTTTCTTTCGTTATTTATTTGTGCATTCGCTCTGATAAGATGTCCTGTATCCAGTGTACACTGGTGTCTCGAAGAACATTCATCCGTGCAGGAGAGCTGAGCCGAACCACAACCAAAAACACACACAGTTTTATTTTTTAACTGCTAGAGAGCCAAACGTTACATAGTGTAGCTTTAACACTTACTTAGTTTACAAATTTAAAACCATGATTTGCACTGCACATAAATAACTATATTAACATTATATTCATGATGTTAGCCAGAGGGGAACTGTCCCCCACAGTGAGCCTGGTTTCTCCCAAGGTTATTTTTCTCCATTAACCAACAATTTATAGAGTTTTGTGTTCCTTACCACAGTTTCCTTTAGCTTGCTAACAATTATTAATTATACAATTTTTATACACAATTTACAATCATATTTAATCAAACTACACAATGATGACTAAGACTTTATAGATATTACATTTAATTTTCTGTTAATGCATGATTTTCTGTAAAGCTGCTTTGAAACGATGTGTGTTGTGAAAAGTGCTATACAAATAAAAATGATGACTTCTGTGGTTCATTGAAGCCACAATTACTGTTGTAATAGAGGAACACTATCCTTCCTAGACATCACAATTAAGTAAGGTTTTGCACAAACACCTTTGAGCTATTTATATGGTGAAGATCATGTAGGTTAAATTTGCAAGGTCATAAACATAATCCCAAAATAATGAGGTTTGCAAAAGCTCTTGTCCCCAGTGGCATGGACAAGGCTTAAGCCCTTTTTTCATACTAATCATATTATGACTTCATGTTTCTGTGAAAACTCAGTCACACTAGTTCCTATATTACCATCATTTTGAGGGACATTGTGTTAGCTCCAGTTCCTCTGGTCTTTTGCCATCACTGTTGTGAACAGATCGAGTGGCACTCATCTATTGTGTTTTATAGTACATTAATCACTGTGTATACATTTGTCCTCAGAGAACAGAGCTCTCTATTCCTTCTATTACTTCCTGTCTCCTGCACTCACTCACTCACACACACACACACACACACACACACACACACACACACACACACACACATGTTGTGTTTCCATGTTTTATGGGGACTTTCCATAGACATAATGGTTTTTATACTGTACAAACTTTATATTCTATCCCCTAAACCTAACCCTACCCCTAAACCTAACCCTCACAGAAAACATTCTGCATTTTTACATTTTCAAAAAACATAAATTAGTATGATTTATAAGCTGTTTTCCTCATGGGGACCGACAAAATGTCCCCACAAGGTCAAAAATTTCGGGTTTTACTATCCTTATGGGGACATTTGGTCCCCACAAAGTGATAAATACACGCTCACACACACACACACACACACACCTCCATGGGACACCATGGAAAAAATTCACATGGTAACCAGGTGGAAAAGCAGGTCTGCCATATGGTGGCGGCACAACCTTAGCACAGACACACTCTTGTGTTCAATGATTGCGATGGCAGCTTGAGATGTTATTACTGGCACCAGTCGATTTACCTATGACTACATTCACTCTCAAGCACATAAGCATGGATATAAACATGGCACTTCAGTTTTGCTCAGACAAACTGTCTATTTGTAAAATGCATCAATGTGGAAAAAGAGGGGGCGAGGGAAGAGAAGACAATGGAACAGAAAGAGAGTATCAAATGTCACTGAGATGAATTGGAACTGCTCCTGCAGCAATTTAAGGCTTGACCTTGAAAGCATGAGATGAGTTGTTCATGTTACCAAGGCAATAATAAGCTGAAGTGGGGAGCAGTTAATTTGTAACTATTTGACCTCTCAGGTTAATGCTCCATATAAACACACACACACACTGTATTATCTGCACATACCAAATAAAGACACACAGATGATCAAAAGCTCTTTGCAAGAATAATAATAAAAGAAGTCAAATGTATTTCCATAGCACACTCAAACAGAGCAAAGCTGACCAAAGTGCTGAACAGAAAAATCTACAATACAGTAAAATAAAATAAATACATTAAAATACATACAATAAAATGTGACAAGACATCCTCAATTGATACTGCAAAACGCTAGAGAATACAAGTGCGTTTTAAGCCTGCATTTAAAAATAGACAGTGATGAAGCTTGTCTAATGTCAATTGGAAGCTGATTAGATAGCCTTTGGGGCAGCAACTGCAAAGGCTCTATCACCCTTATGTATAAAACGTGACTGGGGAATATGCAATAATAGTTAAGCAGACCTGGTAGGCAAGTATGGCTGTATTAAATCCCTAATATATGACAGGGCCTGGTCATTATGGGCTTTAAGAGCAAACAACAGTATTTTAAATTGGATCCTGAAATAAACAGGAAGCCAGTGCAGAGAGGCTGTGATTGGGGTAATATGATAAAACTTTCTAGATGATGTCAAAATCTGGCTGCAGCATTTTGAACCAACTGAAGATGGAAAAGAGAGGATTGAGGGAGACCAAAATAAAGGGAATTGCAATAATCCAATCGAGAGGTGATAAAGGAATGAATAACAGTCTCCAAGTCTTAAAAAATTAAAGCTTATTAAAATTTAGCAATCATTCGTAACTGATAAAAGCTATTTTTCACTATTGAATTTATCTGTCTGACTAAGCCCAAGTCAGAATCTATAATGACATGCGAGTTAACATTGGGGAAGTATTGGCCATTCTTATTAACAAGCGTACTTCTAGATTTAGCAAAACCAAAAATAATAATTTCAGTCTTTTTTTCAGTCATTGTTTAGCCGGAGAAAGATACTCAATAACCTTAGTAGAAAACCTTAGTAATATAAAAACTGTACATGGGTAGTTGACTATTAAAATGTTCATACATTTTTCTTTAACATCAAGATTATAGGTCAAAATTCACACAGGTATATTCATAAGGGTAAATGTACATTTTAGATGTTGTAACTGATCACAATGTCTTTTAAGTTATTCACAATTTTTTCTTAGTAGAAACATTCCATACCACAAGGTCCTGAAAATGGCTTTTATGATAATTGGAAGAATTAGAAAAATTAAAAGAGATATATTGCATGTAGGACCTACCAATCATTCAAATTTAATGTGAAGTACTATATGCATACACAGCAAATTTGTACTAAAATCCTATGGTTTTTCCATACTGACAATATTCTAGATGCAATCTTTTTCAAATTAATTTGAGGTTTACAGGATGACATTTTGTAACAGGTTTTAAAATGCTGAAAAGACAACAATCAATATTAATGAATTTGAACTTTTCAAGTTGTGTTATGTTATTGAGTCCCCTCCAAGTCTTCTGATAATTCTTGAAATTCTGATAATTCTTGAAATGATTCACTTTAAGTGACCCATTGTAACAGCACATAGAGTAAGACATTTTCACCAGCCTTTTTCCATTCCTTAATGTTTGCTTTATTATTCATGCACACAGCTGCCCACTATTTCAGTAAACATAGCAGGAGTCACGCAAGTCGGGTGATCTGGGGTCCAAGTCCAAACTACACAAAATTACTGCTCAAATCTCCTTCATTCTCTATTTCCAGCAAAGCAACTGCTTATATATATATATATATACACACACACTGTGCAAAAGTCTTAGGCACACAATATGTTTGCATTTGTCTTAAGATGTTTATTTAGATCTTCAGCTTTAGTTTGTCAATAGGAAAGATTCCCAAACATTACTTTTGCAAATAGAAAAGATTAGAATAGAATAGAACAGATGTCATGGCTCCCAAAAAGTGACATTGAACATTGTGTCAGTCTGAGATTACATAAAGAGACAGAAGCAATTGAGATCACACCGAATATTGATTTAGCTTTTATATGTTTACTATGATATTAAGTGATAAATGAAAACAATTTTCATCATTATTTTTAAAGACATCCTCAAAAAAACAAACAAACAAACAAACACACACACACACACACACACACACACACACACACACACACACACACAACATTAAAACCACCTACATAATATTGTGTAGGTTCCCTTCATGCCGCCATAGCATTCAATAGGTTATCTGAGTTACCATAGACTTTGTCAGTTCGAACCAGTCTGGCCATTCTCTGTTGACCTCTCATATCAACAAGGCATTTGCATACACAGAACTGCCGCCACTCACTTTATGTTTTTTGTTTTTGGCACCATTCGGAGAAATTCTAGAGATTTTGTTTGTGAAAATCCCAGGAGATCGGCAGTTACAGAAATACTCTAACCAGCCCGTCTGGCAGCAAGAAATCATGCCATGGTCCAAATCACTAAGATCTATTTTTTTCCCCATTCTGATGGTTGATGTGAACATTAACTGAAGCTCCTGACCCGTATCTGCGTGATTTTATGTACTGCACTACTGCCACACGATTGGCTGATTTGATAATCACATGGATGATTGTTGGTGCCAGACAGGCTGTTTTGAGTATTTCTGCAACTGCTGATCTCCTGGGATTTTCACACACATCAGTCTTTAGAATTTACTCCAAATGGTGCCAAAAACAAAAAAAAAACATCCAGTGAGTGACAGTTCTGTGGATGGAAATGCCTTGTTGATGAGAGAGATCAACAGAGAATGGCCAGACTGGTTCTATGGTAACTCGGATAACCATTTTGTACAATTGTGGTGAGAAGAATATCATCTCATAACAGCTGGTTGGCGCTGTTTTCATAAAGGGCTGTTTTCATAAAGGGTTCACGGTCATGGAAAACCTGGAAATATCAGGGAATTTTAAAATTGTGATTTCCAGGCCTAGAATAGTCATGGAAATTAATTAAAACTTAAAAGTCATGGAAAAATCATGGAATTAATTTTGTAGTTGATATTTTTTATTTATTGTGCTCTGTCCTAAAATATTTAAAGGGGTGTTATGTTGCACTGGATTAAAAACACATGATGAATTATGTAAAAGAGACGTAAAAGCCTATTTCAGATATAATTAAAAATTTGAAATTTCGCGATTTCGTTGACATTTTCAGAATGAAAGGCTAAATGTTTGGGTATGGAATATAGCTTTCAAATCATGGAAAATTCATGAAAATTCATTGTTTGACAAGAGTTGGAATATATATATATACACACAATATACTGTGAAAATGCATAGACTGAAAGCATAGACTGATTTTACATATCATTTATACTCAACTCAAGTCAATTTTATTTATAGAGCACTTTCAAAAACCACACTGGGTACCAAAGTGCTGTACATGGAGTTACAAAAAATATATAAAATCACATAAATACAGCTTAAGAATGCAAAAAAACATTTAAAACCAATAAAACAAGAATAAGATAAAATTGACCTAGTACAATTTATAATGCAATTAATTAAAAGCTAGGGAAAATAAATACGTTTTTAAGGCCCCCTGGAAAGAGAATAGAGACGGAGATGATTTTATGACCAATGGAAGCTCATTCCAAAGTCTAGGGGCTGCCACCACAAAAGCTCTATCACCTTTAGTTTTTAGGCGAGATCGAGGAACTGACAGACACAGCTGATCACCAGAGCGGAGAGACCTTGAAGGTTGATTCAAACTTATTAACGCAGAGATGTACTCAGGTGCAAGACAATGAAGAGCCTTAAATACATACATCAACACTTTGTACTGGATTCTGTATTGGATCGGTAACCAATGTAGTGAAATCAAATCTGGGGTGATATGGTCTCTTTTCCTGGTTCCAGTTAAAAGCCTAGCAGCTGAATTCTGGACCAGCTGCAGGTGAGAGAGAGGCCTGACTCACACCCAGATACAAAGCATTACAATAGTCCAATCGAGAAGACACAAAAGCATGCACAACCTTCTCCAAATCATCAAAAAAAAAGGATGAACTTCAACGTTGCTATAGTTCTAAGATGGAAAAAACTATTTTTCACAACAGCATTTATTTGTCAATCAAACTTGAGCTCAGAGTGAAATATAACACCCAGGTTTTTTACATAGGGAAGTTTTTTCCCTGGAAGCAGTGACAAATTTCTTTCTAAATTTACCTCACATCCCCTTTGACCAAAAACAATAAACTCTGACTTATCCTCATTTAACTGAAAAAAGTTGTTTGCCAGGCAACGCTTCACATCGGCCATCCATTTATGCAGAGACTATTAAACATGGGAAGAAGGGTGCTTCCCATGTTTAATAGGAAAGTAAAGTTGAGAGTCATCAGCATACAGATGGTAGTGTATGCCATGCTTATCAAAGATCTTTCCTAACGGAAGCATGTAGAGGGAGAATAAAACGGGAGCCCTGAGGGACCCCACATGTTAAAGGAGCAACTGATGAAGAACAGTTCTCTAAACAGACTGAAATCGTTCTACCCTTGGGATATGAAGAGACCCAATCCAAGGCTAACCCCTGAATACCAACCTGGTCTCTTAGGCGATCGATAAGAATGTCATGATCAACCGTATCGAAAGCAGCACTAAGATCCAGCAGCAGAAGACCAACAGGACTACCAGAATCCACACCTAAAAAAATATCATTTAAAACTCTCAACAGAGCGGACTCTGTGCTATGACCAGTTCTGAAGCTTGACTGAACTTTATCGAACAAATTATTTAATTGTGCAAGCACCGTCTTCTCTAATATTTTTGACGTAAAGGATAATTTTGATATAGGTCTAAAGCTGTTCATATCAGATGAATCAAGGATTGCTTTCTTAAGAAGAGGCTGAATAACAGCATGCTTGAAGCAGCTGGGAACAATACCAGTGGTCAGGCTACTGTTAACAATCGATAACACGCTTGGACCAATTGATTCCATCACCTCCTTAAAGCGGATGGAATAACATCACATGTAGGCTTCATATGTGCAATTATATAAAAGAAAAAAGATGTAAAATCAGTCTATGCATTACGAATTTCCGAACTGCTCCACTGGCCGAAGTTGGAACTATAGTTGTGCACATGCGCACCTTCACACGATACTTGCACCAGGCATGAGCAAATATTATACAAATGAGCATTTTAATGGTTGTGACAGGAAAGGCATAGCACATCAGAGTTTCAGAAACATTTGACTAGTAATTACTAGGGCTGTCAATCTGTTAAAAATGTTTTAAACCAAATTAATTACATGATATGCCAAATGTATCAAATTAGTTGCAAATAATTGCATTGATCAATATTTACTGAAAAAGGCCCCCCAATAAAATTAATTCCACAAATAATAATACAAATAATTATAAATATATAATAAATATTTTTAGATAATTCAAAGATCAAAAATGCCATCTGGAAAATGTCCCTTATCTGCTGTCAGTTTGTTGCCAGTACAGCTGGATTGGGCTTGTTGCCCCTTGCTGATCGAGACTTGGCTGCATGGCGAATTTAGGTGGACAAAATGCAGATTCCCAGTGTGGTCATGTTGAGGACACAGTAATAGAATCAGTGTACGAAATGTACTTTTTTGCCAGCATAGACCATAGTGGCTGGTGAATGCCCAATTTTACCAGTCACTTTTATTTTTCATGTACTGTAAAGATTTAGTTTTTTACTATATATATATATATATATATATATATATATATATATATATATATACACACACACACACACACACACACACACTATTTACACAGATGAGCCAAAACATTGACAGAGATGAAGAGAATAACATTGATCATCTCCTAACAAGGCCACACTGGATAGATTAGATGTTAAGCGAACAGTCAGTTCTCGTAGAGAACATGTTGAAATCAGGAGAAATGAGCAGAAGTAAAGACCTGGGTAACTTTGACAAGTGTCAAATTGTTATGGCCATATGACTGGGTCAGAGCATCTCTGAAACGTCTCCTGGTCAGCAGTGGTGAGTACCTTCCGACAGTCGTCTGAGGAGGGACAAACCACAAACCTGCAATAGGGTATTGGGCACCCAAGGCTCATCAATGCACAAGGGCAACAAAGGCTATCCCGTCTGGTCCGTATCGACAGAAGGTCTACTGTGGCACAAGTCACATAAAATGTTAATCATGTTTACGGGAGGAATGTGTCACAACACAGTGCATCGCACCATGCTGTGTATGGGGCTGCGTAGACGCAGACCAGTCAGAGTGCCCGTGATGACCCCTCACCACCTTCAATAGCACCTACAATGGGCTTGCGAGCGTCGGAACTGGACCTTGGAGCAGTGTTAGAAGGTCGCATGGTCCGATGAGTCCCGTTTTCTCTGACATCACATGGACGGCTGTGCACATGGGGAAGTGATGGCACCAGGATGCACTGTGGGAAGATGACAATCCGGTGGAGGGAGTGTGATGCTCTGGGAAATGTTCTGTTGCAAAACCCTGGGTCTGGCCATTAATGTGAATGTCAATTTGACATTGTTTGCCACCTACCTAAACACTGTTGCAGACCAGGTACACCCCTTCATGTTAATGGTGTTACCTGCTTGCTTTGGCCTCTTTCAGCAGTATAATGCGCCCTGCCACACTGCACACATTGTTCAGGAATGGTTTGAGGAACATGATGAAGAGTTCAGGGTATTGCCCTGGCCTCCAAATTCCCCAGATCTCAATCCGATTGAGCATCTGTGGGATGTGCTGGGCCAACAAGTCCGAGGAATGCCACCCTAGGAATGCCTATGTCACCTATGCCACATGCTGCCCTGCCTCAGAGTAATTTCATACCCTGATAGGATGAATCATTTGTGTCTAAGAATTACTCATTTGTAAGCCGTTTTGAATAAAGCGTCAGCTAAAAAATACATGTAAATGTAAGAGTAAATATGATAAACTATTAAACAAATTCTAATAAATCTATTTCTTAAACTGAGTGTTGCAGTTGCACTCTAGTTTGTATTCAGCAAGCATGTGAAGAACACATAAAATAACCAATTCGTTGCTTTTCACATCTGAAAAGTGTGTGGGCTGCAGAGGTGATGTGTGATGAAGGTTTGAGACAGAAAGATGATTCAACGCACTCCCCATTTAGTCAGTGTGTAGGATACCCTGAAAACAGATTTAAAAGGGATTATGAGGTCTAATTTAGTATAAGGGATCAAAGGCTTGTGCTTGTAGACCCTTGATTACTGATATAGCAGTGCAGCAGGTTTGGAAGTGGGAGGTGCTGACTGACCCTTGATGTTCTATTTAAAACCAATGTGTAGGATGTAGCTGTGGAGCAAGGTGCGCAATTTTAAAACTCAACATTTAAAGTTTTGGGACTTTAAAACAAAGTATTTTTTGCACCATTAACCCATGTGATCTCAACTATGATTTAATTTATGCATACATTTACAGCATAAAGATAGTACAGCAAAACTATTATGCACAATACAGTGCTACAACCAAAACACATGATCATATCATTAAGGATAGTAATATACATTTCTTAACCTTTAGAGATAAGAGTTTGATGTACAATGAGCACATTCTATAACTTTCAGTATCCGCAAATACGCAAATGCAGATGTGAGTGTGACAGGGCGGAGGGTGTAGGGCGGGGCCGGGTTGTGATGCTGCATACCCGGTCCCTTATCAGGCTAATTAAGCCTCAGAGAGGGATAAAGGCCAACTGTGGATGGTGGTAAGACAGAGAGAGAGAATGATTATGGGCAGCTGACCATCATGTGTGTGTTTGTGTCTTTTGTGTAAGTTTTTCATTAAAATAATATTTATATTGTCAAGACAGTGTAAGACTGACATCAAGAGGTCGTAAA
Organism: Xyrauchen texanus; assembly: GCF_025860055.1. NCBI lineage: Eukaryota > Metazoa > Chordata > Actinopteri > Cypriniformes > Catostomidae > Xyrauchen > Xyrauchen texanus. Next base: position 43,685,673 of record NC_068280.1, read on the forward strand.
AGTCAAAGAACTCTGCGAGAACCAAGTCATAAAAACTCTTACACAGAAGAACATTTTCACCTGAGTCAACACATCCTACTGAGCAAGGACAATAAAACACAAATCTCACATCTGACCTCTATCTAACCTCAGGCCAATTTAGGCACAAACATCTGCCGCCCCCCCCCCCCCATTATCTACATGTAACAAAAGTCTATATCTGATGTATACAAATAATGTAACTACTGGAACATGTTTGGAATCATTTAAAATGTCTCAGTGCGTCTGGTATAGTGCTCTTATAGGTTTGTAAAACTTAATGACAACAAAGTTATAAGGTCTTTATAACTGTCATGCTTACTGTGTGTTCTTGCGTCACATGGCTTGAACAAATCTCAATACTCAATGGGGTGATAGATTTGCCTTTAAATGTCTGTCCCATTAAATTGGGTGTGTTATTATTCAGGTAAGTTGCTATAAATACATAGATTTTAACTTAATTGCAAAGCAAGATACACTTTCAACTGATGCTCTGCCATGACAGTTGTGACTTGAAAGATAAAACTCACAGAAGAAGCAGAGATTCACACTAATGTCCACTTTAGTGCCCCTTGGAAATGTTGATAATGCAACATGTACTTGCTTTGTTATGAATTCTGGTCTCAAATTTTGAAATGTAACTACACAAGAAATCGTCTAGGTTACGGATGTAACCTCCGTTCCCTGATGGAGGGAACGAGACGTTGTGTTGGAGAAGCGACACTAGGGGTCTCTCGAGCGCCGAATATGCCTCTGATCTATGAAAAAAGGCCAATGAGAAGTTGGCAGATAGTATTTGCATACCCCGCCCCCGGACATACGTGTATAAAGGCGAGGAAATACGTCGAGTTCATTCAGGATTTTTCTGAGGAGCTGGAAATGGTCCGGCCACTACAGTGGCTTGGCTCAGCGACGTGGCCGGGAGGACACAACGTCTCGTTCCCTCCATCAGGGAACGGAGGTTACATCCGTAACCTAGACGATTTCGTGTGTAGTAAGCCTCCACTCTCCACTGGGCAAGCGTTGTCGTGACAGCACGCCCGCTATCACATTGAGGTTGCCGGGGATGTGAGTGGCACGCAGCGACCTGGATCCAAAGGAGGAGACGACAGGCGAGTCGTGACATGTGGTGGGAGCTTACGCCGCCTTGGCGATTTATGTACGCTACCACAGTGGTGCTGTCTGACCTGACTAGGACATGTTTGCCCCGAACCAGCGGGAGGAACATCCGCAGGGCAAAGAAAACAGTCAGCAACTCTAGGCAATTGATATGCCAGCGCAGCAGGGCCCCTCTCCAACGGCCCGCAGCTGCATGCCCGTTGCACACGGCGCCCCAACCCAATCTGGAGGCGTTGGTCGTGATCAGGACGCGTCGGAACACCTGCTGCAAGGGTACTCCTGCCCGTAAAAAGCAGAGGTCTGTCCAGGGTTTGAATGTCTGGCGGCAGGCAGGGGTGATCATCACACGGTGCATGCCGAGGCGCCATGCTCGTCTCGGGACTTGACTCTGAAGCCACTGCTGAAGCGGTCTCATATGCATCAACCCAAGTGGCGCAACCACCACAGAGGATGCCATATGCCCCAGGAGCTTTTTGAAGAGTTTTAAAGGGACCGTTTTGCCGGGCTTGAAAGAGGTGAGGCATTTCAGCACTGACTGCGCACGCTCGTTGGCAAGACGTGCTGTCACTGAGACGGAGTCTAACTCCATGCCGAGAAAAGAGATGCTCTGAACCGGGGTGAGCTTGCTCTTTTCCCAGTTGACTTGAAGCCCCAAGCGGCTGAGGTGCCTGAGCACCTGGTCTCTGTGTGCGCATAATAATTCTCGAGAGTGGGCCAGGATGAGCCAATCATCGAGGTAATTGAGTATGCGGATGACAGCTTCTCGGAGCGGGGCAAGAGCTGCCTCTGCGACTTTTGTGAAGAGGCGAGGGGGCAGAGACATGCCGAAGGGGATGACCTTGTACTGGTATGCCTGGCCGTCAAACGCAAACAGTAGAAAGGGTCGGTGTCAAGGCAGAATTGAGACATGGAAGTACGCGTCCTTCAGGTCTACTGCTGCGAACCAATCTAGATGCCGGACGCAAATGAAATAATTTCAACACAATATTCTCCTCCCAGTCTTACCACCTCCGGAGCTAATGTCTCGGACTCTGGGTCGGATGTCTCAGGAGCGCCTGGGAGCCTTCCGGGTCTTCGAGAGGGTCCGTCAGACAGGGGGCATGTGCCTCCTGCGGGGTGCTCGACGCTGGGGCTGAGAGCTGGGACCGGGTTGAGGCGGAGCAGGGTGTTTCTTAGCCACAGGGGGACACCCTCGGCGAGCAGACGGGGCATGGCCCATGGCGTCTGGCTTGCGGCGGGGCATAATGTGAGATATGGCCTCCGTCTGCTTCACCGCGTAGAACTGCGGAGTAAGTCTTTGACAGTGTCGCCGAAGAGGCCGAACTGGGAGACAGGAGCGTTGAGGAAGCGAGCTTTGTCGGTTTCACGCGTCTCGACCAGGTTCAACCACAGATGACGTTCCTGGACCACGAGCGAGGCCATCGCCTGCCCGAGTGACTGCGCTGTGACCTTCGTGGCTCTAAAGGCAAGGTCGGTCACTGAGCGCAGTTCCTGCAACACATCGGGATCAGGGCTACCCCCGTGCAGATTTCTGAGCGCCTTGGCCTGGTGGACTTGCAGGAGGGCCATGGCGTGCAGGGCGGAAGCGGCATGTCCGGTGGCGATGTAGGCCTTCGCAGTGAGCGAGGATGTTGTCCTACAGGGCCTGGAGGAGAGCACAGGGCGACCCCGCCAGGTGGTAGGGCTTCTGGGGCATAAGTCGAGCGCAACCGCCCTATCCACCTGGGGAATCGCCGTGTACCCGTCGAGGGTAGCGAGAGCAGATGAGCGAGTGGCGTTGTGACGAGTGGAGAGAGGTGCTCTCCACGATGACGATCGCTTCCAGCACCAGCCGCATCGTCCTCAATCCCATGGGAAGGAGCAATGTGGGGGGCGGCTGGAGGGGCTAGCAAGCCGCAACCGCAATGTTGCCATGGTCATGCTCTCATGCAGTGAGTGCATGAGCCATCCACAAACGCAGTCTCGGTGTGATCGCTGCCCAGACACATGAGACAACGCCTGTGGCCGTCTGAAGCGGAGAGCACTCTACCGAATCCAGGAACAGCACAGGGGCGGAAAGGCATCTTTAAAATGATGCGTCCTGAAAAGGACGTTCAATGCCGCTGTGTTTTGCTCTTTTAGAGGAAATACTCTTTTACACAAAAAGGGAAATCACTCTTTAAATAAACTCAATGAAGAGTTATTGTCTGCGCTGTCGAAGCGCCAAGGGGCAAAGCTGCACTGCCATGCAGAGAAGGAGAAAGCCGCTGTTATGCGCCGTCAATCCAACAGAATGCAGAGCATCAGAGGAAAAGAAGGAACTGGTGTGTGACTCGCAGCAGACTGCATGCACTACCATCAGCTCCGAAGAACATTTCTGAATGAACTCATAGTATTTCCTCGCCTTTATACCCGTATGTCCGGGGGCGGTGTACGCATATACTATCTGCCAACTTCTCTTTTTCATAAATCCGAGGGATATTCAGCGCTCAAGAGAGACCCCTAGTGTCGCTTCTCCGACACAACGTCGAGAGAGTGACAGACTAGCTTGCCATGACAATGTAATTTCAACAAACCCTAAAACGACTGAAAAAGTGACGATTTAATCAACTTTACAGATCAAATAATGAGTTTAACTAATGCAAGTTCTTTTATAAAATTATAAGCTTCACATTTCTGCATTTAAACCCTCAAAATTGGCCCCATTCACTTCCATTGTAAGTGCCTAAACGTAACCTTGATTTTATATACAGTGTGTGTGTGTATATATATATATATATATATATATATATATATAGTTTTTGTGTAATCAGCATTATGCCACAAATGCATCGATTGAGGATGATAAACTAAACCTGGAATATTTTTTAAGGGTCAGAAAGAGATCTTGGAAAAAATAAAATAATGCTGTTTTTGGCACACAAATTATAATTAACATGATAATGAACTTAATAAAAATGTATAGAAATAATGAATCAGAATAACTTGCATATGACACACTGCAGTATGCAACCAACAAAATCTTTATTATGATTACCATAACAATGTAACAACTTTACTTGATAAAATTTAGAATAACAAGTTATTTCACACAGATGACAGGACAGATTTGTCATTTTTTGGCAGCTGCACTTCAAGACTGCTGTACTTCCTCTCCTTTCTTTTGGAGCTTTTGGTTGTACCTACACACAGAAGTATATTGTGCATCACTTGACTTTTAAATGCATATGCAATTGTTTAGCCCAAGCACTGCTACGAATGAAGGAACATAATAGCCTGCTGGAGACTCCTGTATTTTATTCCACTCTAAACTCAAAACTGCCTGCCAATCATGCCCACTCTTTTAAACCGCCATGTTTTCCTGTACTTTCCTTTGACTTATACAGCGACTTCTGAAATAAGGACATAAGCCTTTCCCATACAGTGTTCTCATAAAACTCCTGTAATGGAATTTTAATTTTCTGATCTGTGATAATCAAACCCCAACTTCATCACATTGAAGGGAGAGCAGAAACTAAAAATAATCCTGAAAATATTGCATATTACACAGTACTCTATACGGATTGGTTGAGATCAATATTTTTTGACATTAAAGGTCATCTGCAAATTCACACAAGAGTAAAATATTTACAATACAGAAAGTCATACATATCTAGGAAGGCATGAGGGTGAGTAAATGAGAGAATTTTCATTTTTGGGTGAACTACCACTTTAACATCCTCGGAGCTCATGGTAAACTTTATATGGGATTTTTACTTCTGAAACCAGACTGTTGCACTCTTTTCAGTTTACAAATTTCACACACATTTCATTGCATGGACACAGACAATGAAAGTTGACTGCATTTTAAGACATGCCCCTTTGACGCACAGTGGTAGGACAAAACTATTTTTGGCTAATGATGAAGCTGAACCTAGAACAAAATTCTAGGTAACCTTTTTGTAGTTGCAGTGACTGACCTCCATATTCTCATGAGCTGTATGCTTCCACAAAGGCCCAGAAATAAGTTAACTGCAAAAAGAGCCCAGTTCTTAGGAATGATAACCAAGCAGTACCTTGACCAAATAAGCCCTGGAAAAGAACCAGAAAGTCACAATTAAATAACACTGTGCTCAAATATGAAAATACTTTTGACTATGTTGAGACCTTATTCTAAACTTAGGCCAAGATCAGACCTGCATTTTATTGAGCAATGGAAACTCATTGGAACAGTTAGGAACTATAGTGGCATGACTTCTATAGCTGTGAATGGGAGCAAATATAATTTTTGCGTTCCCATTAACTCAAACAGCAAAAGAAAATAATCAACTATTCAGTTTCAAAGACTTTCCAAAAAGAGAAATGACAGATGTCAATTGCCATTTATATATAAATAAGTTGCTAGATTTACACTGCAAAATTAAGGCCGAAATGTATCACAGTGATTGAAAAGGGTCCATTAATTCCTGAAAGAAAAAACGTTGTCTCAATTTCTTTTAGCGAGAGAGAGTGAATATTTTCTTGACTGTTAAATGGGGCCTACTGATCAGATATTTACAGTATTGCACTTATGTATTTAAAATGCAAAGTGTGGGTATCAGTCACTAACATTACCCAATTTTTTTAACTGCATGGAAGACACAAAGCAATCAAAAGTATTTTGATTACATTACTTATCTTGAATAATCAAACTGAATGCAAAACAAACATTTTACAGCAAGTATTCTTTAATCAGTAGTGGAATAGATTTTAAAGGTAACCCACTCACACTGGATATTTAGTTTCCTGGGCTTGTTTCAGTGTCTATTTTCAGCCACATAAATCTCAGGTTACTATGAGGCTTAAGATGAGATATTTTAATCCAGTGGACACTGTTAACCAAACAACAACCAACTCTCAGTCACCTTGTACAAGTACCTGTGGCAGTAATTACACAAGACTGAGAGACACTGAGCTTTTCTGGTGGCCGGGTCATGTCAGAGAAACCAGCCACTACTAAACCCTGCAAAGAAAGAGCAAAAAAGAGTGAGGCTTTGGGCTTTGATCAGCAAGTAAATTCATAATACATTATGATTGCAATCACCACAGAATTACAACATTTCCCAACTGCAAAATATTTGCAGTATCCTTTTTTTTCTCACTACTGCTTTTCCCCACTTCCTGTGGCTAAATTTTTTATTTATACATTTAAAAGGATGTACAAGCTTGACTCGACTGCACATTCACAGAAACTGATTGTGTGGACCAGTGCGTGCTTATTCATTATGCGCAATGCATGTCCGGGGTATTATAAACATGGGAGCGTATTTACTGTACCAACAATTGGTGAGCCAGGTGTGGGAGAGATAAGGCCAAGCTGCCATATCTCTTCGCATTGCCTGAGAACACTCACTCACGGTCATCTGAACCAGTGACAAATGCGAAAATAACGCAAGAGACCCAACGTGTGTGTGTGATGAAGACTGAACGGCCAGAGAAAATATTTTTAAGATTTAAAATTCAACAAATGAACTTCAACATTCAATTTGTTTTATATCTGTATGTATAATGTCTAATAACGCATTGACAATGTACACTTAAGTCTATCTTGTCAATAAACTTTTAATGACAACATGTCCACTGATTTTATGGCATACATACATATACTTATATCAAAGATTCATACCAATAAAAATGTGGTATCATAAAAGTGACAAGAAGTGTACCATTTTTACCATATTTACCCTACTGTGCATAAAAAAACCTAACATTATTCAGGGACATTTTCATTTTATTTTAGGTATTTTTGGAGTTATAAAAAGTATTTTCATTTGAGTTTTTCCCCAGTCATTTCAGTTTTTATTTTTATTTCAGTTAACAAAAAAATGTCATACATTTTTGTTTTATTTTTTGTTAAAGGTGAACTTTTTTTTTTTTTTTTTTACTAACAAAATTGTAACTCCTAAAGTAATGAATTGTAGTTTTGCAATACATGTAGGAAATCATGACCACTCACATTATAATGAAGACTCCAGTCATATCAGTAACCTTACAAAAGCTGTTTTATTCTAAAACATGACACTTATTCTATGTAGAGGGTCCGCACATGAGGGCCACATTGTTAGAAACACATGACCAGCCGAATACTCGCTTAATCTCAGTAACCGTCCTGTTATCATGTAATCATGGCTGACTGTAAATACTACATTTCTACAGTGACTTCTGAAACTGAAAACTATTGATTTTAAATTATGCTGCATCCAAGTTGCTAGGTGTCAGTATGTCCAAGATGACGCAAAGACAGAAAACATTATAGAGTGCACTATAACACTGAAGTTGATCTAAAATGTTTTGCATCATTTAAAAAAAGTCAAACAAAAATCTTATTATTAAAATAATGAAGAATCATGTAATTGATGTAAATCTATTAAATCATAGAACAAACAGAACTTCTCACCCATTTAAAAACAGGAGCCCAGAAGAAAACAGTCTTTGGCCCTGAAAAAACAGAAAGGCAAGTTGAAGGCTTACAATGTTATGAAGTGACAGCATAATTCATATCAGTGGTCATTTAATTGGTGGTGGTGGTTTCACTACATTCTCCAAAGTTTAAAAACTTTACAAAGTCAAAAGGCTTATAATCAGAAAAGATACACCTAAAAGTCATGTAGAAATAATTATGAAGGCAAACAAGAGGTGCAAGAGTAGGCAAAGCAAGATGTTTACACCTTAATACGTTTAACATCAACAGTAGGCCAACAGTTGAAGTCAGAGATTTACGTTAGATTGAAGTCATTAAAACTCATTTTTGAACCATTCCACAGATTTAATATTAGAAAACTATAGTTTGGGAAGTCATTTAGGACATTTACTTTGTGCACGACATAAGTAATTTTCCCAACAATTGTTTACAGATAGATTGTTTCACTTTTAATGGACTATATCACAATTCCAGTGGGTCAAAAGAGTATATACACGAAGTTAACTGTGCCTTTAAGCCACTTGGAAAATTCCAGAAAATGATGTCCAGCCTTTAGACAATTACCGTTTGAAAGGCTAATTGCAGTCAATTGGAGGTGTGCCTGTGGATGTATTTTAAGGCCTACCTTTAAACTCGGTGCTTCTTTGCTTGACATCATGGGAAAATCAAAAGAAATAAGCCAAGACTGCAGAAAAGTAAGTGGACCTCCACAAGTCTGGTTCATTCTTGGGAGCAATTTACAAACACCTGAAGGTACCACGTCCATATTTACAAACAACAGTACGCAAGTATAAACACCATGGGACCACACAGCCATCATACCGCTCAGGAAGGAGATGCATTCTGTCTCCTAGAGATGAAAGTAGCTTGATGCGAAAAATGCAAATCAATCCCAGAACAACAGAAAAGGACTTTGTGAACATGCTGGAAGAAACCGGTAGACAAGTATCTATATCCACAGTAAAATTAGTCCTATATCAACATAACCTGAAAGGCTGCTCAGCAAAGAAGAAGCCACTGTTCCAAAACCACCATAAAAACAGCCAGACTACAGATTGCAAGTGCACATGGGGACAAAGATCTTACTTTTTGGAGAAATGTCCTTTGCTCTGATGTAACAAAAATGGAACTGTTTGGCCATAATGACCATCATTATGTTTGGAGGAAAAAGGGTGAGGCTTGCAAGACGAAGACCACCATCGCAACCGTGAAGCATGGGGGTTGGCAGCATCATGTTGTGGGGGTGCTTTGCTGCAGGAGGGACTGGTGCACTTCACAAAATAGATGGCATCATGATGAAGGAAAATGATGTGGATATATTGAAGCAAAATCTCAAGACATCAGCTAGGAATTTAAAGCTCAGTCACAAATGGGTCTTCCAAAGGGACAATGAACTGAAAGCATAGCTCCAAAGTTTATGCAAAATGGCTTAAGGAAAAGTCAACAAAGTCAAGGTATTGGAGTGGCCATCACAAAGCCCTGATCTCAGTCCGATGGACACTTTGAGGGCAGAACAGCAAAAGCATGTGTGAGCAAGGAGGCCTACAAACCTGTCTCGGTTACACCAGTTCTGTCTGGAGGAATGGGCCAAAATTCCAGCAATTTATTGTGAGAAGCTTGTAGAAGGCTACCCAAAACGTTTTGACCAAAGTTAAACAATTTAAAGGCAATGCAACCAAATTATTACAAAGTGTATGTAAACGTCTGTCCCACTGAGAATGTGATGAACGCAATAAAAGCTGAAAGAAATAATTAACCCCCATTAATGACATTATAACACCATTAAAAACCATACAAACAAGTGGTGTATTAGCAGGGTTGAGAGGGTTACTTTTGAAATGTATTCCACTACAGATTACAGAATACATGCTGTAAAATGTAATCCCTTAAATTTCACAAGGTCAGTAACGTATTCTTAATTCTTTGGATTACTTCTTCAGCACTGGTAGATTTTTTCACTTGTTTTGACTATAAAAACAGTACCAGTACAGTAAAACAAAATACACATGTTAAAAATACATTCTCTGAAAAACCTAAATATCTTATGCAGTGTTGTTTCTAAAACAATACAAATCAAATTGATCTTGTTTTGAAGGATTTGTAGATCTTTTTACAGGAAAACAATACAAAAATTATCATCAAGAATACGACATTTGTCCTAATATCAAAGGTCTTACTAGAAAAAAAATAATTATGATCTAATAGAAATTTTCTTGATAAAAAATATGATTGTGTCTGGTAACATGTGCATGTAAAATGGCTAGAAATAGCATTTTATCTTAGTGTAAAACTGACAATTTACACAAAGTTTATTTCGATTTCTTCTGCTCCAAATTTACTTCAAACTTACTTCTCTGGGTGTCTTCACACTTGGCAGGTTTGGTTCGATTAAATGAACTCTGGTGCGATTGTTCTGTTTGTGCGGTTCATTTGAACAAGTGTGAATGCTGCCATCCGAACTTCGGTGCGCACCAAACATGCGTACAGAGACCGCCTGAATAGTGGGTCTCGGTCCGCTTCCAAATTAACTCTGGTGCGGTTCGATTGATAAATGAACGCAACATGGAAATTAAAATGGACCAAAGTAAGTAATTTGCCAAATACTGACCTCCAGTATGTGTGCTCGTATGAATGTAACACATCATAAAAAGTGTTTCACCACTGTTCAAATGCACTTACAATTGCATCATTTATATGTATAAATGTTTTACATCTGAAAGGACTAAATATTAAATGAAACAAATGATTAAAAAATGCAAAAGTAATCTCTTCAGTAATCAAAATACTTTTTGAATGTAACAGTATTCTAATTACCGATGGTTTAAATAGCAACCGTAGTGGAATACAGTTATATATCCAACACTAATATTTTGTATTTTAAATATGTAATCCCGTTACATCCTGTTACATTACGTTACTCCCCAACCCTGTGTATATAAGTAATTCAAACTGCTTGTAGTCAAAAGACATCTGCAGTAGCCCTAAAAATATTTGGTCACTTAATCACACTTAAAAATGTATTAATGTCATTGCATACGAAAAATATCAAACAAAGTGCATCTGCAAATAAACGACGCAAGACCTTTTCTCAGAACTTCACTTTTCTGTGCCATTTTTGCAATAGCTTTTAACTAATGGGTCCCAAGGTAAATTTGAGTGGTTATGAAGAAATTTCCCTCAAGTTCAAACACGTGTCCTAGACAAGTAGACTAACCACAGGTGCAGTTCATTAACTCTGAACGTTCCACTATGGTTGACAAATCAGAAGTGTCTAAATACCTTTAGTTAAAGGTTTCTCGCTCTCTTTGAAATAAATGGCACTTGGTTAGTTGTTTTGTTATCTAATGAAATTACATTCATATATTTTAAATGTAGCTTGAGTGTTTAAACGCTTTTCGGGGCCACAGTTTGGCTGTTAAAATATCACTTATAACATAGAAATGAAAATCAGATGCAACCGCGTATATTAACGTAGGCCTCATTCTAAAAATGCTTTAAAATAAGAATTTTGAGATACAGATGCAGAGCGATGCATTTACCAACAGGATGATTGTAGAAAGGTCTTAATTTAGGCGGCAGCATTAACTCGAGCCTGTCCAAGTTTCGGTGATATGTCGCTCTCAGTCCACCGGAATAAAAACGACATGATTGCAGTCGTAAAATAAGTCTGGTGCGACTCATAGCCATTTCCTGCTCTGATAAAAAAAAATATGGGGTCGATGTGAAGTTATGCAGGGCGTGCACACCTCAGTCCTCCCTCTGACACGTCCGCTTCTCAGTGTCAAAGAGCCTATATAGATAACCAACGAGAACACGCGCTAGTTTGATCATGAAACATATTATGAATATATATTAGGCTACTTTAAATATATCAACGTAAATCTGTCTTGAAATTGGTTTGATATATATCTATGAGTTGAAAGTTGTCATCGGGTCTATTAATAGGTAACCGCTTAGTGGAATATTAAAGTCCCTCCTGTCAAAATCATTGGTTGTTACTTATCGCTTAGTTGTACTTACGTCTTTGCTCCAGCAGATGTCACTAATAGTTAACTTAGTCCATGCATACGGTTGCTTTCAGTTTTAGCACTATTGGCTGATTAGATAATCGCAAGAATAAGTAGGTGTAGAGGTGTTTTTAATAATGTGCTCAGTGAGTGTATGTCTGAATATATTCCTATACAACATTGGTGTACTGGGACAAAGGTCACATTTACGATATTGCAATATAACACACTGTTCGCATTTTCAAATAAACTGATGTAACTAACACATGTAACTCTTTAAGACTTTGAAACAATGTGAAACTAATCTCGGCTCCCTAAAAATATGTATTCATGTATGTCTAAAATAAGCCAAATAGCCTATATGAAAGAAAATATTTACAAGAATTGTATTAATAATTAAATCTTGCACATTGCCTGGTGTGGAAAAAAGCTTCTTTATGGTGTTTGACAATAAAAATGTCTTAAAAAGTCTAGAGTAATGGTGTGTTCAAGTATGGATAATCCACACATGTGACCACTATCCACTAGTCTCTGTGCAAACTAAGGTAATGTTACTTAATACAGTTTATGCAAGTATACTAAATTATGCACGAGATCATGTACAAAATATAAAGACAAATATTATGCATGTGAAATCTCCATGACTGATTTTGTTTTGAAGAACCAATTGGTTTAGTGTAATACACTGGTAAGTCCTATTTTATTCCCTTTGAATGGAGTTCCCCTTTTGAGAACAGTAATAAACAGCAACAGTAATTTATGTAATTTTTTGACACTTAACAATTCCAAGCAAAAACTAATCAACATTGGAAAGGCCCTTTCTAGATCTTGACTGTAGCCCTAAATCTTAACTGTAACTCTTTAAAGGGATAGTTCACTCAACAATGAAAATTATCTAATCATTTACTCACCCTCATGCCATCCCAGATATGTATGACTTTCTTTCTTCTGCAGAAAACAAAGATATTTTTGAATGTCTCAGCTCTGTAGGTCCTTACAATGCAAATGAATGGTGGCCAGAAATATGTAGCTCCAAAAATCAAATAAAGGAAACATAGAAGTAATCTATAAGACTCCAGTGGTTAAATCCATATCTTCAGAAGCATTATGATAGGTGTGGGTGAGAAACTGATCAATATTTAAGTCTTTTTTTTACTATTAACCTGCACTTTCACTTTCAGACCTGATACAGTTCAATAAAAACTAAACATGCTGCGTTGTGTCACTCACTCTGGTGTAGACATTATTGTGTTGAGTCCATCTGCATTTGTGCACAACCAGCGACCTTATCAGGTATGAAATAATTAGCTGCCAAGCTAGCTCGGAATTACGTTGATGTTACACTACAAGTAAATTTTTAAGTGACTATTTGCACTTGGTGTAGTCTGGTGGAAACAGAAACAAAGTCAAACTGCACCATCAATTGTTGCTGCAAAAGAATAGTGTGTGGTTTGGAGGATTTTTTATCAAGTGGACTTCCTGGGTTTGAGTCCCACTTTTCTTATCCTGTCTCCTATCTCATCCCTTAATATTTCCGTTAATACAACTTATAATAATAAATAAAAATGAATATAAAAGTTTATTTTTTGGGGGACATGGAAGGTTTGATTATATAAAAATAGCCATGCATTTACTATAGTAATATTGTAGTAACCATGCATTTTGGACATAGTTTTAATGCAATTAACCATGGGGTTACTACAGTAATATGGTGTTTATATAGTAACCATGTTTAATTTTGTGGTTTACTATAATTTTACAACAAAATACTATGGTGATACTATGGTTACTGTAGAAAAACCATGGCTCATTTTTGTAAAGTAGCGTTAGGAGTATGGGTTGGTGTAGGGTATATGTGGGACTCTAAAAAAATACAATAAACACACTATTGTGATGCCCCTATACTGTATGTTAGTATTTAATAAGGAGTGCAAATAGCATCTAACACTATTTGCATTCAGTGCAAAGAAGATTCTTTTTGCTGTTATTTACATGTAGTGTAAAAAGCATATATCGCTATTTGCATTTAGTCCAAAAACCGCTGCCTAAATTTAAACAACAACAAAAAATAATGTGAGATTACAGATGTTCCTGTCTCTACAGTAATGCTTAACAGGAATACTAGAGCATACACATTTTATTCAGTTTTCTCTGGACAGGAGGCAAAAATAACAGTTGATAACAAATTGGAACAGATAAACCAGCAGTGGTCAAATTTGACCCAACGGCTCTGTGTTGGTTACAATGGATTTCTGTCAGTGACAATGAGCAACTAACCCAGCAGAGTTTGGTTAAAAACTACCCAACACTGAAAAAATAACCCAAACAAATAACCCAGCAGACTCAACCCAGCATTTTCAGTTAAAAAAATTAACCCAGCATAATTTAGAGTGATGGCATGAGGGTGAGTAAATTATGAGAGATTTTTCATTTTTGGGCGAACTATCCCTTTAAATGAAATAAATAAATAAAGTTTTACAGTAGCTACAACAAGCACAGTGTCAGATAAATAAACAGTTCTAGATTTGGTTAATGACATGACATGAGGAATCAAATATGTCTTGATATTTTGAGGTCACTGTACTGTAAAAACATACTGTAGCTACATTTCAGAACTGAAAACAAAAAAAAAGCCTTTATTTAAACTAAGCTGCAAAAACGGCTCATTTGAAAAACAGAATAAAATAAATAAATAAAGAAAACGAGATACGTTATTTAATAATGATTTTGAAAATGTGTTCAGAAAAAGGTTTCATTTATGGAGAATATTCGTTCATTTAATAATAACGTAATTTTATTTACGTTATATTAAAATAGCTATTTACCAAACGCATAGTAGGCTATTTAACCGCAGTTAAATTAAGGGGAAAAAGTTCAGATTTAACTTTAAACTGATATATATGTAATCCTTTGAACCAAGTCATTGTGATTAACTGGAGCGTTTCAGAAAATGCTAATCAAGATTTACAATTACTACACAAAAGTGCATCGTCACGGTTTACGCTCTTATTTTGATAGTAAAAACTCCAGTCACGAGCTCGTGACGACTGCCACACTCTGCTTCCGGGATGAGGTGTGTGAAAATATTTTGGGAAATTATACATTCTCTGGATTATTCGTTTGAAAACAAATGTTTGCATTGTCGCGCATTATCGGAAAATATGCTAATTAGTTTTTTCTTCCCAGATTGTTGTCATAAGTAAACAGTTAAGTTCCGTCAACACTTAATAATCTTTCTTCCTGCTCGAAATGGATCTCGTGCGAACACTGATTTAAAACCTCAATCTTGTTGTCATCTAACCTGTTGTGCTGTTGTAAATTGCTCCTCTGTATTTGGCAATAAATGCTATCTAGACCTGATTTAAAGTAATTCATTATTTTTGTTTTATTGTTCCTTTGTGTGCTCTTGGCAAACTTCCAGATAATGCAGTTGACTGCGCCGGATATAGTGATTGGTTGATAAAGTTTCATTATCATTGTAAATATTTAAGGATATTAAGATAAGAGACTGTTTTTCAAAATGAAACTGTTGCCTAATATTGATATTCGGATTTAGTTTCGTTATCGTGTTTTTTTGTTAACGGGTGTGTTTTATTTGGAAAGCCCGGGATGGCCCTCAGGGTGTGACAGAAATACCCAAAAGAATAATATCTGTAAAACGTGGCACGTGGGTGGATTACGGAACTAAGTTAATCAGCAATACGTTAAAATGCAGTACTCAAAATAATTAGTTGTCTTGAATACACCTCTATATGAACATGATTTCAATTTCTGAGTTCAAGACCATTTGAATATTTTTTTTTTTTTCTCCTGTGGATTTAAAAATGTCTAAGTGGTGTAACTATATAGAAGACAATATATAAAGTCGCATTAAAAGCTGAACGTTGGCATAAGTAGTTTGGAATAATCTATTATTAATATGCATTTTTAAAATGGCAGTACTACAATTTGGTTTTAAAATAGCTTATTAGTTTTATTTGAAAAAATCAGCCACAACACAAACCACTTGCCACAGAGCAGTTATCTGAGTTACTGTAGACTTTGTCAGTTTGAACCAGTTGGGCTACTCTGTTAACCTCACTCATCAACAAGGCATTTCCATCCACAGAACTGCCCCTCATGGATATCTTTTGTTTTTGGCACCATTGAGTTAATTCTAGGGACTGTTGTGTGTGAAAATCCCAGGAGGTCAGCAGATACAGAAATACTCAAACCAGCCCATCTTGGCCAGACTGGTTCGAACTGACAATGTCTATGGTAACTCAGATAACCGCACTTCTCAGATAAATGCTACTCTGAGATATGGGTTGATGCTGTTTTGGCAGTACAAGAGGGACCTACCCAATTTTAGGCATTTGGTTTTAATGTTGTGGCGGTGTGTGTGTGTGTGTATGTGTGTGTGTGTGTATATATATATATATATATATATGTATATGTATGTATATATATATATATATATATGTATGTATATGTGGTGGAAATTCACCAGTAAAACTAATCAGGCCACTCAAATGGGAAAGCTTAAGCAAAGAAAGTCTTTATACTTCTTACTAACGAGCCCGGGTAGCATCTCCTGCTACCAAAGTATACCTCATAGAGCTACAAGTGTCAGTTCCAAAATACAGAGTACTTATTTAACACAATCATACATATACATTTTTCAGAAAACAAAGAATCAACTAACCGTTTGGCTAAATACAAAGTGATAACCATAGACCTTCCTATCTTCCTTCACCTTAAATGGACATGTTCCTGTTATTAATACACACATCTTCATCCACACTAGTCTTCCTCACTACATCCCATAATAAGATGTTTTTCACACTTCGGATGTGTCTTCTAGATAAGACACAGTTCTCTACCTCCCTTTTCCCTCCACAACATGCTGGAGAAAGTGTGATGATCTGGGCCATGTTTTTATGTGGACATCAATTTGACATGTGCAACCTACCTAAACATCGTTGCAGACCATGCACACTCCTTCATGGCAATGGTATTTCCTGATGGCTGTGCCCTCTTTCAGCAGGATAATGCACAATGCTGCATACATTATTTGGGAATGGTTTGAGGAACATGATGAAGAGTTCAAGGTGTATGCCTGGCCTCATTCCCCAGATCTCAATTTGATTGAACATCTGTGAGATATGCTGGACCAACAAGTCCACGGTGGCTCCACATCGCAATTTGTAGGATTTTAAGGATCTGCTGCTATTGTCTTGGTGTCAGATACCACAGGACATCTTCAGGGGTCTCGATAATCCATGCCTTGGCAGATCTGTGCTGTGTTTACATCCCACAGAGGACCAACAACATATTAGGCAGGCGATCATAATGTTTTGGCTCTTCAGTACATGTATGTGTGTGTGTATACATATATATATTAGTTATTTTTACTTTGAAAAATATATTTGTAATGTTGTATATTATCTCATGTATTCATTGTGCAAGTGTTTTAATACCTTTTACTTCATGGTTAGGAATAAGCATGGCTCAAGTGTCCATATTCTTTTGGGGTCCACTTTAGATTTGGCTACTTATCAACAAATGCACCCTTGACTTTACTGTTGGGATACATAATCTTTAATAATCCAGAGCTTTGTCATAAGAAACTGTTTGAATATTAATGATTATTGTGCTAAATAGCCTATTTAAATGCGCACTGGTTAAAACGAATAGGCTTTTTCAATTAAATTAAATATTCAGTGTTATTCCCGTGTGTCATGATTCGTGATTAAAATTCCCCTTGTTTCGAGATCTCTTCCGTCAGAGCATGTCATGTGTTCTCCACAGCTGGTATCACACTGAGTCTGTTCATAGATAGCTCTAGACTAGTAGACCCCATACAAAGTTAGTCATGTTGCGTTTTCTTATTATTTTAAGCTTGCTTGGAAGAGGTTGGTATATTGTCAATTATATCATATTCCAACGCATAAGCAATGTAAGGTCTAAACTAAACGTAACGCCTCTGGATCTATTTTCTTCTAACTGGGTGTTGACGCTGCAAAGTTTATAACGATATCGCTTTTTTATTCCACAGCTTATCTTTTAGATATAATATCTAATGGAGATTCAACTGTTTTATTCGGTGATGATGCCTCACTCTCTTGTACACTGCCAAACGCATCTGGAGTTAAACAAGTGACCTGGCAGCGGGTGCGCGCTGATGAACGCGCACAAACACTGGCCACATTCAGTGAACGCTTCCAAAAGCATGTGGATGAACAATTTGTTGGAAAAGTCATCTTCACCGTGGCGTCATTTAATTCAACGTCCATTGTGATAAAAAACGTAACATTTGAAGACGAGGCTTGCTACATTTGTTCCTTCAAACTGTATCCAGTAGGACCCAAACGGGAAACCATGTGCCTCACTGTTAAAGGTAGGCTGATCAATTTTATGCATGGTGAGGGAAACTGACTTAATTCGGAGTTCGATTTAACAACCAAAATAATCAAATTGCCCCCCAAAAGAATTTTAGTCACACTTAAAATGTATAGATTTCCCCATAAAATATTAAAACAAGTGGAACCTGCAAACAAACGAGACTTCTCAAAACTAACTTACATGGTTTTGGCCATTTTTACAATTAGTTGTAACCAGATAATTTTAGTGGATGTATGACGTGAGCTATGGATATGATGCTCTAAGTTTGGCAACCAGAAAGTGTTAAAATAAATTTGGTCTTAATGTTGAATGCTATCTATTGTTTCATCCTGTAAAACATAAAATACTTTTTTTGTGCAATATGCTCCTTGAAATCTTTCTTTACAATAAAACGTGGCTTGATATTTCGTTATAATGCAATTTCATGCATTTTAAATGTGGCTAAAGTGTGTAACTTTTTATGTAACTGTTTATAGGACGTATGGCAATATGTTGTCTAAGTTAAAAAGAAGTTCTTAAATTCAAGAAAATACGTAACATAGAAAATATACAGGGTGGACAACAGTGATATTATTAAAATTTATAATGCAAGTCTTTTCCGAGGAAACTTTAATTTCACATTGCTTAATCAGCACAGTACAATTATGTCCATTTCCAGAGAAACGAAAGTGGGGAAGGTATGTCATTATGTTTTTGTGCTGCAGTGAACATTCACAAAGTGAACACATTGTTTTTTATATTACAAAAATTCAAAGCTTTAAGTTATGTGCCACAAATTATGTAGCAATGTTGCCTTTTTTGTTTTTACAATTCAATTATTGGAACATTAAGTCATGACGTTGCCTGTTTTTCCAGGTATATCCAAAATAATAGCAACACTGAATGCTGCACCCAATTCTGATGTTAAAATCTCATGTTCAGCCACTGGTAAACCTACTCCAACTCTCCATTGGAAATCCACAGAGAAAGAGCTGAACCTCAGGTTGAACAATTTCACAGTGCTGAACAAAGACAGCTCATACACTGTTACAAGTAACCTCACATTTCCAAAGACACATTTCCAAGGGAAGTATGTAGAATGTTTAGCTCAAAGTGGCACCATGGAGAGCGGCTTCAAAATCTATGTTCCTGGAGAAGGTAACTGACTCAATATACATATTACCTTGGAACATAATTGTTTGAGGTGGTAGTGGCATGCAGTGGTTAAAATTCTGGTCTGGTGATCCAAAGATTTAAAGACCAAAGTTTGAAAAGGCAGATGGTATATTTGTCAAAAAAAAAAAAAAAAAAAAAAGACCAAATGGCATTGTAAATCCAGAATTAATATAAGCAAAAATGTTGCATGGTCACATGTCACTGTTTTGACAGTTTCTTTTATTTAAATGATTTTATGTATCACTGTATGTAATTTATAAACAAAATTATTTTTGTTTTACAGAAAATAATGCCACATTAAGAAATTATATCATTACAATTGTGGTCCTCATTATCGTCTGTGTTGTAATTGCTGCAGTCTATCTTTACATCAAGTTAAATGGTAAGAACATTTTACTGTAATTTTAATTATTAGGACAACATTTACTGTCATCTAATGTATCACATGCCATGTAAGGAACCACATTAAATATGTCTATTCTTCATTTCTCCCAGATTCTAAAGTGAAAACATCTGCTTCTACTTCATAAACTGCAACACATCTCTGGATTGCACAGCTGCCACTTAATACAGCAATCTAAAAATCTTTTGTTGTCTGTACAAAAGATCACATATTCACATTCTTGGATAAGCTATTTAATATAATATACATTTAAAAAATTTATAGATTGTACACACTGTATTATTAATGAAAATTATTATTAAACCATATTATATTAATGATAAATAATACTAATTAATAATAATAATACAAAAAGTAAGTGTTTTTCAAGGATCCTGGATTCTCCATCTATACATGTCCAAAAGGATCAGGGTCTGTGAGTAGTGTGCGTGTTTGTGTTTATTTTGGGGAGACCGGAGCTGTTGTCACACATTTTTACTCCAGTGGATATATCTCAGGATAGATACATTTTTGCAAGTCAATTTCTTTAGGCACATACAGATGGGAAAAATGTAAATGTGACATCAAACATCACTGGTGGTCGATTACATCTGCTACCTCAAAGAGATGGAGGACCTGCTCAGGGTATGTGCCTCCACCTCTGACAATTCCACCTCCCAGTCTGTGTCCTGCCCTGCCTCTGGTTTTCTTCTTGGAGACCTCTCTTCCCAACCCATCCCTGGATTTTATGACTGCCACCGACCCAATGGTCTTCCCCGGCTCATTCTTTTCTCACCACTGGTGCTTCCCCAGAGGAGCCCACCGTTGTTGCAGTTTTCTTTGGAGGTGCCCTCTCACTCCAAGTATCTTCACTCTCGCCAGTCTTCCCTCTCTAGAGTTTCTAGACCTCATCCCAGCTCTGAAGCCGCTCAACTCTCTTCCTGCTCTGGAGCCGCTCAACCTCATCTCCACTCTGGAACCACCTGACACTTTTCCTGCTCCGAGCTACCTACCCTTGGGTTCCCTACTCATGTTCTAAGCTGTCTTACCTACAGGACCCTGCTCTCACCCTGGAGCTTCTGAAACATGCTCCTCATTCCCTTGGTTAACCATGCCTGAACTCCCCTGGACTGTTCCACTGGCCCCGCCCTGGACTGATTCTTCTGATTGTGATTTTGATCTTTTGTGTTTAATCAGGTTGGGATCCAGGTGTACTGTGGGGAGGGGGTAGTATCATGATCTCGACACAAGTCTGGGTTTCTTTTTATGTCTGGATCATGTCACCTGTTTCTAGTGTATATATATATATATATATATATATATATATCTATATATATATATATATATATATATATATATATATATATGTCTTTTTTTTTTTTTTAGTCTGTGTGTGTGTGGTTCTCACTATGTGATCTGTCTCATATCTTGACCCTGCCCCCTAATTTGTCTCCTGTTTTCACTGTCTTTATATTTCCTTTGTGTTCTCTATCCTGTGCTGAATTATTCTTGGTCTTCTCTTGATCGGTTTGTGGTTGGTTGTTCTCGGTTTAGTTAGTTCTTTTTATCTTTTTGTATTTTTGGTCAGTGCTACTTTTTGTGTTATAGTTTTGTTGTCCTCTCGTGGGAAGTTTTGGTTCACCTTTTCTGTTTGTTTTTGCCCAGGTCTTTTTGTGTGTGTGTGTGTGTGTGTGTGTGTGTGTGTGTGTGTGTGTGTGTGTGTGTGTGTGTGTGTGTGTGGAATATATACTGTATTTTCCTATTTTTTTAAATAAAGGACTTTTTTAAGAAGTTTGAAAAACTTGGCTGTCTGCGTTTGGGTTCTCCTCACTGTAACATGACACTAATTTGGATACATTCTAAATAAATTAACCTTGTGTAGTGTTAAATTGTGAAATATTACACTATAAAGTTCCACATATTTGCTATTTATTTAAATGCAACCCTCATACTTCCCATAACTAGAGACAGCAAAATGCACATTTTGTGGATCAAGCATAAGCACTTTTTTTTTTTTTCCAAATCAGTTCCTGTATTCTGTCCCATCAGTTTCTGGAAAATATTACTTATATATATATATATATATATATATATATATATATATATATATATATATATATATATATATATAGTTATATATATTATTTGTAACCTGTAGAATAATCTGTATAAAATATTAGCAGATGTTTTATACACATGTAATATGCAAGTTCTGTTGTCAATAAGTTGAAAAATATTATTATATTTGTTAATTTTTTATAATGGGACAATCCAACAAAGTAGAATATAATAAAAAAAAAAACTATTTGAGACATCAAAAAGTACAAATAAATAAATTGAGGACCAAACCAGGTTTTGTGGACAATTTTTTCCCCACACATTTCTGCATTCTCTGTCCCACCACGACTTCTGGGAAATCTTGCTGTTCCTGTGTGTAATTAATAATTAATTAAAGAGATTAAATATCCCCTCAGTTTAGAGCCGCATTATGCCACCTGCTCCTGCTGGTTATACTTCAACACTTAGTTTGGAAAATTTTGCTTTTGCAATTCAAGTGCTGATCACTCCTTACAAATTTAGCAGTAATATACTTTTTTTCAGTTTCAAAGAATGATTTCTTTTCCTTGTGTGGAAATGAGGACTTGCCCAAAACTGTTGATGCTGTTTGGGTGAAACTTTGTTTAACTGTATTAAACAGTAGCTAATCTGAATAGTGCATAATCTATAAATACCTAATCTGGGGTGAAATTCCAGGGATAACATATAAGTAATCAAATTTTCTATACTTTAATGCGTTTCAGGATTCCTAAAGTTAACATTTTCTTCTGTTTCTAACATTTTATCAATTTCTATGTTTAATGTATTTATCCCCATATAAATTCACTGTGGAACTTGTGCATGATGGTTTCACGTACAGTGCCTTAGAAGGACAGCAGCACAAATACCAAACAAAGGTATCTCTTGGTATTGTGTGTTGTTCAACAGCCCTAACTAAAGAAGCCATAGGAGAGTTTGGTTATCTCTTACTAGAGTTAGTGAAAAGGCAATTTTTTCCCCTCCAAACTAAGTGTGGTATTACCAGCAGGAGATCATTGATGTGTGAAGTGAATTTGGTGACACTACAATGTGTAACAGTGATGTCATTGAATATGTTTCCTAATAAAAATCACATCAAAATTATGCAAAATGCCTTTTTTTTTTTTCTTCTTCCAAACTAAGTGTTGTAGTATAACCAGCAGGAGATCATTGATGTGTGAACAAAATTTGGTGACACTACAATGTGTAACAGTGAAGCTATTGAATATGTTTCCTAAAAACAAATCCTCAAAATGATGTAAAAGCATTTTTTCCCCGAACTAAGTGTTGTAGTATAACCAGCAGGAGACCACTGATGCGTGAACTGAATTTGGTGACACTACAATGTGTAACAGTGAAGCTATTGAATATGTTTCCTAAAAAAATAAAAATAATTATGTAAAAGCATTTTTTCACAAACTATGTGTTGTAGTATAACCAGCAGGAGACCACTTATGTGTGCACTGAATTTGGTGACGCTACAATGTGTAACAGTGAAGTTGTTTAATATTTTTGTATTATCGCTTTTCGGTTTTGCACTTTGCAGACGGTCCCTGCGGACTTGTCACTCATCGGCTGCGCTTAGAGATCAATGTAATTTGTCCAGCTCCGACGGAGGCTTGTTTTGATGTAAACGAGGTTGTAGCTCGTTGTCTATATTACTGCGGTTTGAAGTAGGTGTTGTTTGTGTTTTAAGAATGTTTCGCGTATGAGTTATTGATCCGGGAAGTACGAATCTGTGAATACATGTCCAACTTTACCGAACTATTTACTAGGGGATAGTATACTTTTGGATATAACGTTAAACACCTAAAAGGGAAATCCATCTTTTCTCTTACAGTAATTTACATTTGAGCCTTGAGCGATACTTACGACCAGGAATCATGAGTCATGAGAGGGAACTCATTCTTTCACTTCCGATTTGAGCCTACTGTAGGGCTATATAAGATGCTGCGCGTCTGATCGCAAACATATTCCAACGATTCATTATGCTGTGTCTTTTAATCATTTCAAGCTTCATAATTGGAGGTTGGTAATGAGAATCATACTTTTAACTATTTTTATACATCGCTTTTTCCGGGTGGAGATTGTATTTGTGAAGACGTCACTTAATAACTTGCTTATTTATTATTTTACAGCTTATCCTTCAGATATTTTAGCACAAGGAGACACAACTGTCTTGTTCGGTCAGGATGCCTCACTCTCTTGTACACTGCCAAACGCATCTGGAGTTAAACAAGTGACCTGGCAGCGGGTGCGCGCTGATGAACGCGCACAAACACTGGCCACATTCAGTGAACGCTTCCAAAAGCATGTGGATGAACAATTTGTTGGAAAAGTCATCTTCACCGTGGCGTCATTTAATTCAACGTCCATTGTGATAAAAAACGTAACATTTGAAGACGAGGCTTGCTTCATTTGTTCCTTCAAACTGTATCCAGTAGGACCCAAACGGGAAACGATGTGCCTCACTGTTAAAGGTAAGTGATTCTGTCCCTGAAACAAATTCTGTTCATTGATGTTGTCATGTGGTAATACCGTGGTACTGCTTACCATATAGTCACATTATCACTTCAAAATGACCATGCCCAAAATCCCCTCATGGTACTACCATAGAGTAGAACATGATAAAAACATGGTTATACCACGGTACCTCAATATATTTCTTGGTGTCAGTCAATTCTTTTAAAAATCTAAGCTAGTTAAGTAATAAAAGTTTAAAGTATTACAAAAATGATTGAATAAACAATATTAAAATGACATAATTAGTTCTACCAAACCATAATCTTAATATACAAATTGAATGTGAATTTAAATACAATGCTATTTTACATCAGCGTGCACCGAGATGCAATTACTGCATATAGAGTTTAGCTTTTCTGAAATGTAGATTGTAGAATATCAAACTTGATTTCACAAGTCTTTGAAGTGATTTATATAGGAGTATTTTCTCAAACAGTAGGCCTATATTTAGGTTTCAAGCTGCATTTCTGAAAGCATGAAAAGATTGCACATTTAAATAATTATGATGTTTTTTCTTTCTTTCAGGAATATCAGAAATAACAGCAACAGTTAATCCTGCACCCTACTCTGAACCAGATATTACAGTCTCATGTTCAGCCACTGGTAAACCTACTCCAATCCTCAAGTGGAAATCCACAGGGAAAGAGCTGAACCTCAAACTATATAGGTCACATCATTTCACAGCACTCAACAATGACAGCTCATCCACCACTACGAGTAACCTCACACTTCCAATGTCAAAGTTCCAAGGGAAATATCTAGAATGTGTGGCTGAAAGTGAAAGCGTGGAGGACAGCATCCCAATCCATGTGCCAGGAGATGATAAAGGTACTTGAATCAATATAAATAGTAGAAACAATTGAAAACATGTTATGTTTCATTGCAATACCTTTCCTTACTTTTTAATTAAAAAAAGCATTTCTTTCTCTTATAGCGAACAATGTTACATCAAGAAACTATATCATTACGATTTCGGTCATTATCCTGGTTATTTTCAGTATTGTCATCATTACAGTCATCTGCCTTCACGCCAGGCTAAATGGTAAGCAACAGAATGTTACCACTTTAGTTTTAACGAGATTTACAGTTTAATAGAACCAAATGTACTGTCATCTTTATATATATTCTCATTACTTAACCCCTCACAAACTAATTTAAGTAAATTAAAATATTAATTATGCTTCATTTTCTTTCCAAGGAGCCATTTCTAGGATGAAATCTACATGTGCAGCATCAAATCCTTCTCTAAAGCAGTTGGAATGTTAACTTATCAGCTACCTTAGAGTCATATTTGGCTTGTAACCCTTGAATTGTGAATGAGTAATTTTGCTTTCTATCTGGTGTGTTCTTTAAGGCAATCATGGTATATATGTTTTAATATTTTCTGATTTTTAAAAAATTGTTTAGTAAATTATTTATTTATTTGAATTCATGTTTACATTACAGTGTACAGTATTCTACGGAAGCGTATTGCATTCACTTGAGAAAAAAAAATCTACTCCGTTTTTCTGAATTAACGAGTTAATTATCTCAGAATTACGAGATTATTTTTCATGGAAAAAGTTTTTGCTCTGTTTTTCTGAATTAACGACTTAAATATCTCAGAATTATGAGATAATTTTTCATTAAAAAAAATATTTTGTTCTGTTTTTCTGAATTAATGAGATCCCTCAAAATCCTGCCAGGAGCTCTATTTTTGCTGGATTGCATGGAAGTAAACATGTCCCGCCTTTCAAGTTTAATCCGGTTTTATTTTACTTTGGGTCTGAGACATTGGGAGATACTACGGAGCCCCCGAAGTGACCTGTGCAAAAAAAAAAAAAAAATCTAAGAGACTTTCGCGTGCGCACGAGAAACTATCGCGTGCGCACGTGAAACTATCGCTTGCGCACGCGTTACAGTTTCCGGTGTGTGTATAGCTCTTTTCCGATTGCGTCAATGCCATCATTCATTTACTCAAAGATACTGAGAGCATGGATGCGCATGAATTTATAGAGATATATTTTAAACTTGGCCTTCAATACAAAGACATTACTGTCTATGACATTTGTAATACTGTCATGGCTGAGACACGCTTTGATCTTCCAAAGGACACTAATCAAGCAATAGACTTGTAGGCCTACTTGCATTTAACACTAGAACTACCGGAATTCTATAACTACTAGAATGGCCATAGTGGTCATTCTGACCGTTCATACTAGACTGTACCAAAATGTCATGTCATATTTACATTCGAAACTTCTATTGAGGTTTTAGAATGAAGCTTCTAATGTCTGTCGTCATATTTTATGGCGTCATCACCCTAAAAATGTATTGAATAAAATAGAATAATATGGATTAAATGGAGCGCCAAGCGAACGCAGATAGTCCTACATAATACAATATTTTTTTGTAATATATAATAGTGCTAGACTATACACATACATATGCCTATATATATTATATATTAGCTGCTAGACTGCCCCGGAAGGTGCATGCCTCGCTTTGTGTACAGCAAGTTTTTTCACCACAGTGAAAAGGGTTTTGAAAGTCTCAACGCCAACAAACGATTGAGGCGGAATATTTCGTTAGATAAAAACATGTTGTGAATTTTGGAAATTATTACATCTATCCTTTTTCAAAACATGTTGACTTTTGGACTTTACAACGCTCTGGAGTTATTGGAAATTGGAAACAATCCTATGCAGCCACCACTGGAATCAAAATCCATGAATAAATGAATCTGTTATATTAATAATAAACACCAGGACACGTAATTCTGAGATAATTAAGTCGTTAATTCAGAAAAACAGAGCAAAAACTTTTTTTCCATGAAAAATTATCTCGTAATTCTGAGATAATTAACTCGTTAATTCAGAAAAACAAAGTAGATTTTTTTCTCTCAAGTGAATGCAATACGCTTCCGTAATGTAGCATTTCTGTTCTCAAAAAATAAATTGTCTTTAATACGTTTTTATAACATATTATTTATATCATACCTTGAAATTCTCAGGGCTCCTGCATTTGCACTTTAAAACTATTTTTTCATAAAACTATATTTTTTGTTCAGAGTTTTTCTGATTGTTTGAGTTGAATTTGAAAGAGTAATGCACTGTATGAAGCACTATAAAGCAGGTTATTTTGTTTTATGTTCATGTATAATAATAGTAATTAATTAATAATGTTTGTAATAATAAAAAAATTAAGCAATATATCACAAGCAAGGGTGCTTTTGTACAGAATGAAAATGAAAATGCTATTTATCTTTTTGACTGTCTGTCTTGATGTCTTCCCACAAACCTTGATGTTACCGCATAGTGGTATCGTGTTTGATCAATGACGGTGATCCAAAATGAACATTATGACCCAACACCAAGAGAGGAGCCAATCCCCATTTTCAGGAAAATTAAGTTGCAGTATGTGGCTTATAGACAGGAAAAGTGAAAGTTATGTGGTTTATAGAAAGGAAAAGGAAATGTTATGTGGTCACCTGACAAAAGTCTGTAGGATGCTATTATTACTAATAGCCGTTTCCTGCTGCAGGTTTCCTGGAAATATCAAGCTGGTCCAAAGACATTTTAGTCATGATGAATGAGGACAACTGTGCATGTGGCTCCAATGGCTAAATGGTGGATAACAATGTTTTGTTATACACATATACAGTATGTTATACACTGGATATCTAGTCTTTAACGTGTATCTACGTGCACTGGGTGTATTAAAGGTGACTCATAAACGTCTGGATGTAATGTATTGTGTTTTATATTCTATTAGTAATCAAGAGGATAGTTGATTAATAATGTGTGAACTAATTAACTTATTAACTCATTTTTTCCTCCAACATCAACATTTCAGTTGAAAATTCATTAAAATGTATTTTAGTGCTGCACCCAGTGCTGGTGTTGTGCCGAAATGACTCTTCGCCAGATTCTTACTCCCCGCCATCTGATTGGTCCATATCCCTAAATCTCACCCCTAACCCTTACAATAGTAGGGAGTCATTTGTCCTTATCCCTAAAGGCCACCCTTCCACCTGCCTCTAAAATGAACCATAATTGGGAGTCTGTAATCACCTCGACACAAAGGGACGATGTCTCTTCATGCCATCTCAGATGTGTATGACTTTCTTCTGCTGAACATAAACAAAGATTTTAGAAGAAAATCTCAGCTCTGTAGGTCCATTTAATGCAAGTGAATTGTGATCAGGCCATTGAAGACCTAAAGAGCAGATGAAGTAATCCATCAGACTCCAGTTGTTTAATCCATGTCTTCTGAAGTGATCCAATTGGTTTTGGGTGAGAACAGACCAAAATGTAACTCCTTTTATGCTGTACATCTTGACAGCAGTCTCCTTGGCAGTCACGATTTCAAACTTGATTACATTTCCTATAACCCCAAGAGTTTTAAATCATGCCTAAAGACTGCAATGGCAAGATGTACAGTGAAAATGGAGTTATATTTCGGGTCAGTTTTCAAGTAGGACTTCGGGTTCAGGTTTGTAATTAATGAAAAAATAAACAAGCCTCCCGAACTTGTTTCACGATTACACAGAATGTGTTTTTGTCTGGATCTGCTCTGTTTTTCCATTGTTTTCCTATGTAAAGACATGCTGGATGAATGCACTTTCAATCAATGCACTGCATCTAGCTTGTTTTTAACACCGGTGTCACAAAGATTCAAAGTTCTGAACAAGATTAGGTTGCATAGAACTGCATAATACATTTTAAGGCCTGTGCAGACCTCTAGCATGTGATGCTTCATACACAGCTATACTAAATATCCACGATGGACAGAGATTATTTTAGTGGCAAGTTTCTTTATAACGTCACTCTCCCAGTTTTAAAGAGGCTGCTTGACAATTATTTTTTTGCTGGTTTAACACGCACTCAACATCCACCCACACCTTCTTCACTCATGGAATTTCGCCATACAGTGGTAAATGTAATTGCACCTTTTAGCTATCAAAAAGCTCCTTGATCACATCCAATTTTCCACAACTCATGTTGTCTGTAGTTATTTGTCGAAGATATTTTTTCAATTTTGCATCAGCGGAATGATCCATAAGCACTTTAAAAGGAAAATATCAAGGAAAATTTGATTTTGACATTGTTTTTATAGTAGTTAACGTATCGGTTACCTAACGTAACCTCGGTTCTCTCTAGATGAGGGAACGAGTATTGCGTAAGCTAGCTTACGCTACGGAAAGATTCATCTTTTCTGAGATATTGAAGCCAAAAAATTATCCTTAATTTTTGTATCCATTGTCAACGCAGTGCGGCAGCTGCAGACCTTGAGCGGGCTAGCTAGCGAGCTCATAGGTTGCTCTGCGGCAACTGCTGCAGCCTATAGACGAGCTTGGGCGAACTCGCATCCAATGAGAGGCGTCCGCGCGCTCACTGCATCAAAGCCCGCCAAAAAGGGCGTGACTAGAGTGCATATAAGCGTAGTTCGTAGGCTGGAACCCTGGTTTTCATTGACTGAAGCGAAAAGTCGCTCGTGGCGCGAGCACGGCCGGCTACGCAATACTCGTTCCCTCATCTAGAGAGAACCGAGGTTACGTTAGGTAACCGATACGTTCTCTTACGAGAGGTTCTCTCGTATTGCGTAAGCTAGCTTACGCTACGGGAACCCATTGTCAACGCCGTGCGCGCCAAGCATCCACTGTATAAGCCCCAGGGAATTAAGGGGGACCCGGGGAGCCCTTATGAGTGGGGAAATAATATTTGGCCGGCAAGAATGCGGGTCATTGATTGTGTAATACATAAGCACATAGTAGGACGGGAACGACAGAGCGGCGGTGCCGGTCTGTGTGGAATGTGTCCCATCAGTGCAGCTCACCAGGGGAGCTGTAGCGTATTAAACCGCTAGTAGTTTTGCCTGCAGAGCGGGCACTTCCATATTGTAAAATCTGACAAAGGTGGAGGGGAAGTCCATCCCGCTGCCACACATATGTCGTGAATGGAAATTCCGCTGGACCATGCCCACGAGGATGCCATGCCTCTAGTGGAGTGAGCCCTAATGCCCAACGGGCATGGCAGGTCTTTTGACGCGTATGCAGCAGCAATAGCGTCCACTATCCATCTAGATAGTGTCTGTTTCGAGGCGGCGAGACCTTTGGTGCGCCCTCCGAACGAAACGAAAAGCTGCTCGGAGCGTCTGAAAGCAGCGGAGCGTGCAGTATACAATCTCAGTGCTCTGACCGGGCAAAGGAGATTGGCGTCGCGTTCGCTATCCGGTGCTGGCAGCGCCGATAGGGAAATGACCTGTGCTCTGAAAGGAGTACCGATCACCTTGGGAACATAGCCGTGTCTAGGCTTTAAAATGACCTTGGAGTCACTTGGTCCAAACTCAAGACACGCAGCGCTGACAGACAGCGCGTGAAGGTCTCCCACACGTTTGACTGATGACAGGGCAGTCAGAAAAACGGTTTTGAGTGAAAGGTATTTCAAATCCACGGATTGAAGTGGTTCGAAAGGGGGGCTTTCATAGTTTCGAGAACTATAGAAAGATCCCAGATAGGAACCGATGGGGGGCGCGGGGGTTCATCCTTCTAGCTCCCCTGAGGAAGCGGATGACCAGCTCGTTTTTACCCCATGACTGGCCGTGCAGGGGTTCAGCGAACGCCGCAACGGCCGCCACATACACTTTGAGCGTGGATGGGGATCTGCCCTCATCCAGCAGCTCTTGTAGAAATACGAGCAGCGACGACACCCCACATGTCCGTGGGTCCAGGTCTCTGTCGGTGCACCATTTTGAGAACACAGACCATTTTGACGCATAGAGTCTTCTCGTGGAAGGGGCTCTAGCGTGTATGATGGTGTTTATTACTCCTTCTGGCAGAGCGACGGGTAGTCGTTGATCACCCACGCATGCAGCGCCCAGCGCTCTGGGTGGGGATGCCAGATTGTGCCGCGAGCTTGAGAGAGGAGATCTGCTCTCACTGGGATGGGCCACGGCGCTGTCAGTGACAGCTGCGTAAGCTCCGGGAACCATGTCTGATTCTCCCAACGCGGGGCTATGAGGAGCACCGAGTGACGCGTTTCCCTGATCCTCTGCATTACCTGTGGCAATAGCGAGACGGGAGGGAAGGCGTAAAGCGGGCGTCTGGGCCAGTCCTGGGCCAGCGCGTCCTCGCTTTTCGAGAAAAATACTGGGCAGTGAGAGTTCTCTTTGGACGCAAAGAGGTCTATCTCTGCTCTGCCGAATAGGTGCCATAACGTCTGGACTGTTTGAGCGTGCAGGGACCATTCCCCTGGGGGAATATTGTCTCTGGACAGTCTGTCCGGGCCGTCGTTCAGGTGGCCTGGCACGTGCGTCGCCCTCAGCGAGCGCAGGTGGCACTGGGACCAACTCAGTATGCGTTTTGTCAGATGGAAGAGGTTCCTGGATCTGACACCGCCCTGACGGTTTAGGTAGGATACCACAGATCTGTTGTCCGAACGGACCAGGACGTGGTGACCCTGAATGACCGGGAGAAAGCGCACGAGCGCGTACTCGACCGCTATCATTTCCAGACAATTTATGTGAAGGAGCTTTTCCTGAACTGACCATAGGCCGAAAACCGGAGAGCCCTCGCAGACCGCGCCCCAACCCGTGTTGGACGCGTCTGTCGAGATGACTTTTCGGCGAGATACAGCTCCCATTGTCACTCCCCGCTGATACCATTCGGCCACTGTCCAGGGCTGCAGAGCTGATATGCAGGTCTGAGTCACCTTGATGGGCTGGCGGCCTGTGGCCCAAGCCCGGCGAGACGCGCGGGTGTTTAGCCAATGCTGAAGCGGGCGCATGTGCAGTAAACCCAGCTGAAGTACTGCTGCGGCTGAGGCCATGTAACCTAGCACTCTCTGGAATTTCTTCAGAGGCGTGAGGCTGTTCATCTGAAAAGATGCGGCTAGTCGCTGAACACGGCGTGCGCGCTGTGTAGATAAGCGAGCCGTCATTGCCACGGAGTCTAGTTCTATTCCCAGGAAGGAAATGGTCTGACTGGGCTGTAGTGAGCTCTTGGTCCAATTGACTGCAAGACCCAAACTGTTCAGATGGCTGAGGAGAACTGCTCTGTGAGACAGAAGCTCCATATGTGACTGAGCCATAATCAGCCAGTCGTCCAAATAGTTCAGAATTCGCAAACCCTGACTCCGCAGGGGTGCGAGCGCCGCATCCATGCACTTCGTGAAAGTACGGGGTGCTAAGGACAGGCCGAACGGAAGGACGGTGTATTGATAAACCTGGCCGTCGAAGGCGAATCTCAAGAATGGCCTGTGACGGGGATTTATCTGAATCTGAAAGTATGCATCTTTCAGATCGAGAGAAATAAACCAGTCCCCCTGGCGCACATGCGCGAGGAGTTTCCTGATTGTAAGCATTTTGAACGGTCTTTTTGCAAGCACCTTGTTCAAAACCCTGAGATCTAATATGGGTCTGAGGCCGCCGTCTTTCTTGGGAACAAGAAAATAACGGCTGTAAAGCCCCGACTCGCTCAGAGAGGGTGGCACTTTTTCTATGGCCCTTTTGCACAGAAGGCTTGCTATTTCTGAACGAAGCATGCACGCTGCTTCCGTGTTCACAGTGGTTTCGAGCCGCGCTCTGAAGCGAGGGGCGGCGATCGAACTGTAGCAAATAGCCCTGTTGTATTGTGCTTAACACCCACTTGGATATCCCTGGAATAGCTTCCCACGCTTTGAAGCGTAACGCTAGAGGGTGAATGGCCAATTCGCTCTGATTGCCGCACACAGAGCGCTGAACAAAATGTGTGAGCGCGTTTAGTGTGTTCATGCATGATTGCTCGCAGACAGCATGAACAGGCTGTTTTGTGAGTGACTTCCCGATTGGAATGAATGGGGAAAGAGTCACATCTGTTACGTGATGCGCAAGCATAGTCATGGGCACGGGACTTACACACAGAGGAATGGTTGCTGGCCGTGTAACAGAGCGGGCAGAGAATGGGCGCGCGCACGCATTTGTGGGCGCATTTATTGACTCTAGCGCTCGAGCGGTTCGTAACCGCTTTATGTGAGCGTGCTCTGGTGGGGACACGAGACATGCAGTGCTTGTGTGCAGAAGTGAACACTGGATTGTGGGCACATTTTCTACACATAGGGCTGGTCGTGTGACAGAGCGGGCAGAGAATGGGCGCGCGCACGCATTTGTGGGCGCCTTCATTGACTCTGACGCTCGAGCGGTTCGTAACCGCTTTATGAGAGCGTGCTCTGATAGGGGCACGGGATGTGTTATGCTTGTGTGTAGGGGTGAACACTGGGTTGTGGGCACTTTTTCTACACATAAGACATGTTTGCTCTTTACAAGATTTATTTGGGTCGCCGTGAAAACGGCGTTTGAGTGCAGGCAAGCGGGCAGTGTCACCGGCTTGTTGGCTGCTAAATTCACCACTGTAGTAGCCTGAGAGAAGGGGACTGACAGGGGGTAAAGCTTTGACAGTGGTCCGGCCGCGGCGGGACTGAGCCGTCGTTTGTTCAACACAGTTAGGAAGACTTCGGCTGCTCGGGTTTCAGCGTTACCTTAGATCGAGGCCCGCGGGGGAGGCGGTCTGCGGCGGCTGTCTGAGCGCGATCGAGGGCGGCCGCCCTGTCGACGCTGAGAAGTCTGAGATTGTTGAACTGGGCGCTGTGAAGAGGCTCGTGCAGGAGGCTGATCACGTGAGCGGCCTGCAGAGGAGCTAGCGCGACGCGGCAGGAAGAGGTTCATGGCTTGGGTGGCTTTCTGGACTTCTGAGAAGCGGTCAACAATGCCACTCACCGCGGAGCCGAAGAGACCGGTTGGAGAGAGCGGTGCGTTGAGGAACGTGGAGCGCTCTGCTTCTCCCATGTCGGCTAGTGTTAGCCATAAGTGTCTCTCGGTCACAGTCAGCGAGGCCATGCACTTCCCTAGAGCTTGGGCTGCAGCTTTGGTAGCGCGAAGGGCGAGGTCTGTCGCGCTTCGTAGATCAGTAACAGCCTCTGGGTGCCTGCCTTTCTCATCCCACTCCCGAAGAAGGTCTGCTTGTAGGATCTGTAAAACGGCCATTGAGTGCAGAGCAGATGCGGCTTGGCCGGCGGCGGAATAGGCGCGGCCAACATAGGCGGAAGTCGCTCTGCAGGCCTTAGACGGGAGCACAGGCTTGGAACGCCATCTCGCGGAGGGCGGACAAAGGTGTGCTGCTACCGAGTCCTCGACCGGGGGATGGAGGAGTAGCCTCTCTCAGTGGCGCCGTCCACCGACGCGAGAGAGGTGGAGACGTGTGAACGGGTCCTGGCTGAAAACGGAGCGTTCCACGACTTTGCAAGCTCCGTATGTAATTCCGGCAGGAAGGGAGCGGCCCGGGCCGCGGGTGTAGAGCGGCGATGGCTTTGAAGAAAGCAGCCGTCGAGTCTGTTGGGTGCCTGCTCAGGGGGCGGTGACCACTCGAGCCCGAGGCGGTCGACGGCCTGTGTGAGGAGGCGTGTTAACTCCCCTTCGACTCCGGCGCGGGTCCTGCTGGATTCCTGGGCTGAGGAGGAGGCTTGGGAGCCTGTCCACTCCTCGCTGTCCGAAGCCATGATGGAACAGCAGCCCTTATCCTCCGCTTCGTCATCCGAGATGGCAGCAGTGCGGCCGCTCGGCGGCAACTGCGCGTCCCGGGGGCGGGGAGGGTGAAAGCGATGCTCGAGGGAGAGGCTCCGGCGAGGCAGTCGCTTCAACCACAGTTTCCGGCAGCCTTTGTGAGCGGCGCTTCTTCCTGCGCGGCTGAGGGTAAGGCGGCGCGGCGGTTTCTGCTTTGACCGCTTCGAGTCGAGCCCGCAGGGTCGACATCGGTAGCTCCTCGCAGAAATCGCATCCGCCCTCAGTGAGGGCGAGCTCTGCGTGCCCCAGTCCCAGGCAGAGAGCGCAGATGATGTGGCGGTCTCCTGTGCTGAGAAGGGCGCGACATGAGGCGCAAGTGGAGCGAGGCATCTTGAAAAAGACGCTCGTACTCTTTTGTGAATAGTTCGTGAGAACTAGCTTGCTTAATAAAAGGATACGTCGTCGGATGGCGTAGCTCGCAGGATGGCTGAAGGTGGCTGAGATGGCCGGCTTCTTCTAGCGCTGTCCACGCTTGCTAGATGCCCCTCAAACGGCGACGCGGCTTCCAGGTCAGCGATGCGGAGAGCTTCGCTGAAGAGATGAAAATCAGGGTTCCAGCCTACGAACTACGCTTATATGCACTCTAGTCACGCCCTTTTTGGCGGGCTTTGATGCAGTGAGCGCGCGGACGCCTCTCATTGGATGCGAGTTCGCCCAAGCTCGTCTATAGGCTGCAGCAGTTGCCGCAGAGCAACCTATGAGCTCGCTAGCTAGCCCGCTCAAGGTCTGCAGCTGCCGCACTGCGTTGACAATGGATACAAAAATTAAGGATAATTTTTTGGCTTCAATATCTCAGAAAAGATGAATCTTTCCGTAGCGTAAGCTAGCTTACGCAATACGAGAGAACCTCTCGTAAGAGAACTCTTATATTTCAGAACTCAATTTCCTCCACAGTCTAAAGAGTATTTTTTGTTGTCACCCTGCTAAAATGTCTCATTTTGAAATCTGCCTGTTCGTGACATCACAAAACATTGTTCATTTGTATGTACACACACGTCGCACCCTTGGCTTAAGTCAACTGAGCATAGGACTTGTGTGGCTAACTATTCACAACATAACACCAAAGGGGACCAATCTGGACTATTTAAAATTATTTTGTATATAAACACGAACTACAGAGACTTTGACGGCTGCCATGTATCTTGTCACTTTTAAAAGACGTGGTGTCAAGTTGCAACCCTGAAAGTGAGAAGCAATTCGCTTTAATTTGCTGCCCTTAGCCTCTTGTTGTTTGAAAATAAGTGCGTCATGGATGCGTTCTTTTGCACATCTGCACTATTTAGGGCCCAAGCCTTGAAAAGGCAAGGCCCTATTGTTTTCGTTAGAATTATTAGGGCCCAAGCCTTGAAAAGGCAAGGCCCTATTGTTTTCGTTAGAATTATTAGGGCCCAAGCCTTGAAAAGGCAAGGCCCTATTGTTTTCGTTAGAATTTTTTTACATTTCTTTTATTTAACCTTTATTTAACCAGAAGAGCTCTCTGAGATTAAAAATCTCTTTCACAGGAGTGTCCTGGCCAAAATGTGCAGCAGTACAATCAGTTCCATTACAGATAAACATCACACAGACAGACTAAAAACACTTAAAAGCAATTGCATAATGTTAGATCAGCTTCTATTCGCCGGATAACTGATTTAAAACGGTCTAGAGTCAGCAGATTTTCTAATTTTAATTTAGATTGGAAAAGATTCCAATCAAACGGCGCTAGCGTACATAAAAGACTTCTTACCTAACTCAGTTCGAGTAAAAGGAACAGAAAGAGTATAGAAGTTTTGCGAACGAAGAGAATAATTCTTGATAATTTTCTGCTGCATAAAACAACAGAGATAGGAAGGCAACAACCCCAAGATAGCTTTGTAAATAATTAAGTACCAGTGCATTTTTCTTCCGGTAGACAGAGAAGGCCAACCTACTCTATGGTACAAGGTGCAATGATGGGTTGAAGATTTACAATTTGATATGAACCTTAAAGCACCATGATAAACGGCATCTAAAGAAGAAAGATAAGAAGGTGCAAACTGATATACAACATCACCATAATCAAGGACAGGGAGAAAAGCAGCAGAGACTAATTTCTTTTTTACATTAAAAGAGAAGCAAAACTTGTTCCTGTAATAAAACCCAAGCTTGATTTTCAGTTTATTCTTCAGTTAAGTGATATGAGAACTAAAAGATAAGGCATCATCAACTATGATGCCTAGATATTTGTACTCTTTTACTAATTCAATCACTGTACCTTGAAAGGTCTGAAGAGATACTGAATTATTTTCAGGTTTTTTTGATTTGGAAAATAACATATACTTGGTTTTATCAGTGTTCAGAACAAGTTTTAAACTGTGAAGCCTTAACTGCATAATATTAAAGGCTGACTGAAGCTTAGACAAGGCTTGCTGTCCGGAGGAAGCGCTGCTGTACACGACAGAATCATCGGCATAAAATTGTAAGTTCGCATCCTGAATGTCATAATCAAGGCTGTTTATATAAATAGTGAATAAAAGGGGCCCCAGCACTGATCCTTGGGGAACACCTTTTGAAATCTCTAATGAATCAGATTGTTTACCTTCGGCTTGAACACACTGGGTTCTTCCACTCAGATAATTTTTAAACCAAGGAATAGCGTGACTTGATAAACCAACAACCTTCAATCTGTGCAGCAAGATACCATGATCCACTGTATCGAAGGCCTTAGATAAATCGATGAAATGCGAGGCACAAGATTCACCATTATCCATTGACCCTACAATGTCATTTAAAACTTTCAAAATAGCCGTTGTAGTACTGTGTTTTTTGCGAAACCCAGATTGATTGATAGACAACACCCCACTTGCATTCAAGTAGCATGTCAACTGCTCACCAATGAGGCTTTCTAGTATCTTAGATAAAACGCAGAGCTTTGAGATAGGTCTGTAATTATTCATTATAGTGGGATCCCCCCCTTTTAATAAAGGAACAACAAGTGCTGATTTCCAAATTTCTGGAATAACACCAGTGTTTAAAGAAAGATTAAAAATATAAGTTAAAGCAGATGTAATATAATCTGCTGCTAGTTTCAAATACACAGGCTCCACACAATCAGGACCTGGAGATTTGTTTATGTCAAGCAGACAGAGTGCTTTATAAACGTCAGTGCTCTTAATTTGTTTAAATCTAAACTCTTCCTTTTCTAGAAGACTTTCTGCATTAATAAAATCAGAATCAGAACCTATAAGATTTAGTGGTTCAAATAGAGACCCAGAGGCAACAAAATGCTTATTAAAGCAATTGAGCATATGTTCTTTATCTGATATGCTAGTGGAATCCATTTTTATACGTGATGGGAAACTAGACTTGTTTTTACTACCTGATATCAGTTTTATATTCTGCCAGAATTTCTTGGGGTTGTTTGAGTTAATAGTGTTTTTTTCAATAAAATAATCAGCCTTTGCTTTTCTAATAGCGACTGTGCATTTATTCCGGAGCTGCCTAAAACGGATCCAATCAGAGCCAACATCAGATTGTCTGGCTTTTGCCCATGCCACATCCCGCTCACGAATTTGAACAGAAAGGGCTTCAGAAAAAAAGGGATTATCCCTACCTTTAACACGGAATTTTTTAAAAGGTGCATGCCTGTTGATGATTGATAAAAATCCATCATAAAAGTAATACCAGGCAGACTCAGCATCGGGAATGAGAAAAATCCTGTCCCAATCATAGCGTG
This sequence comes from Xyrauchen texanus, assembly GCF_025860055.1. Lineage (NCBI taxonomy): Eukaryota > Metazoa > Chordata > Actinopteri > Cypriniformes > Catostomidae > Xyrauchen > Xyrauchen texanus. The sequence continues at coordinate 43,724,024 of NC_068280.1, forward strand.
CTACATCAAAAAGAAAGGCTTGTTCATTAAAATTTCGTGTACAACGTTTAGTGATAATACGTGGTTTATGCATGGGTAGTTTGGTATCTCTGACTATGGCAATGACGCAGTGATCGCTAACATCATTAGCATATACAGAGGCCAAAGAATACTTGTGAGGCAAATTACTAAAAATAAGATCAATTAATGTGGACTTTTGTAATCCTTCGAGTTAGGTCTAGTAGGTGTCTCAACTAGCTGAAAGAGATTTAAAGAGTCACAAATTGCTTTGAAACAATCAGATACTGACTGTAGCCAGTTCACATTAAAATCACCAAGAAGAACAAGCTCCTTGTAATTCAAAGAAGTCACTGAGTGCATCAGAGAGGAAATGGCATCAGTACTAGCTGATGGGGGTCTGTATCAACCAACTACAGTAAGATGTAAAGTCTTAGAAACGATAAGATTTAAAGCTAATAATTCATACTTTTTAACTACTGACTCAGAGAGCAACACAGTAACTTCAAAACTGTCCTTAACATAGATTGCTACCCCCCCTCCCCTTTTTGGTCTGTCAGTCCTATAAACAGAATAACCATCAATATCTATGGCATTATCTGAAACTGTTTTTTTAAGCCATGTTTCAGATATCACTATAACATCAGCACTGGTATTTTTTGCCCAGATACGCACCAAGTCCAGCTTAGGAAGCAGGCTTCTCACATTCATATGAATAAAACCTAATCCTGATCTAGATTTAAAATCAGCAGGAACTTTGAACATTAGGGAAGTATTATTAAAAGGACCAGGATTTGGTAATACATTACCTGATATCAGTAACATAAGAACTATAAAACTCTGACGCCTTACTGTTTCGCTTACATTTCCAACAGGAAAATTCAAACAAGTGGAACAGTTTAAGATGCTGGGCTCCTTATTTGTTTGAGCAGAAACTATGGAGTTCTCATACACAAAGTTTGAAAGCGGTGACTTCAGACGGCAGTCCGAGAGAACGTTAAAGTTTGTATATATACCAATCCCTGTCCAATTTGTCCATTTTAAAGTTGAGGAAATATCGTTATGTAACGAAAAGTCTGAGTCATACCTGCAGCCGATGTTTCCCTGGTAGAGTATCACACCCAGAAATGCCACCAGAGCCGCGCAATTGGATGAAACAAACCGCATTGTCCTTTCAAAGTCCAACTAAGCCGACAACCAGTATAAAATATGTAGGTTTCTTTGCTGACGTGTAGACTTGTGGTACTCCAACTCTTTTCACGAAGCGCTGCCCGACACCACGATGCAAAAAGAGGGATCCACGCTAACATCAGACCGTGTCCCGCACCGAGAGAAAATCAAAACAAAAACAACCAGAAAAGGATCAGTGCCAGAACAACAAACAGCGACCAAATTCTCGAAACGTTAGTTTGTGGACAAGGCCACAAGCATTAATGAAATAAGCACTTTCCTTAGCGAAGTAGAGCCTAATACACTTAATCCAGTGGGTCGGCGTCTTCCCTTCGTTAATAAAGATATCCCAGCACGATCAGTAGATCAGCTCTTCTCTTTGACATAAAATTAAGATAGACTAAACCGTGCTACACACAGACGCGGACATGCTGCCATCTTGGAAAAAAGGCCCTTTGTGAGAAAAGAATATTATTTTTCTTACGACTATTCGGGCACTTTTGGGGCTCTTAACGTGCTCTAAAACTCTTGAAACTTTGCACAAGGGTCAGAACCCGCGGCCATTAGGGCCGGGCTGAAGCTGGTACCGGGGCGTGACAGGGGGGCTCGACGGCGCCCCCTGGAACGGGGTCCGAAAACTTGGTCCATATATCAAACATGCTTGCATGTAATAATATGAAACTCGGTACACTTCTAGATCTCATCGGGCCGAACAACTTTCGTGCTCTAAGTTTTACGCCAGCCCAACAGGAAGTCGGCTATTATGGGTTGTTTGGAAACACATGCTCTGGAATTATATATATTCCTCCTAGAGAATGAATCCAATCGCCACCAAACTCGGTCGGTATGAAGTCAAGACATTGAGGATGCTACATTCCGGACAGATTTTTTATATTTCGAACGGTTTGTCCGTGGCGAGGAAATTGATTTAGGACTAAAAAAGGACACATAAAGTATAACTTAGTTAGTTCTAACTACAGTTACAAAACTCAGCGTGTATATTGTTCTCGTCGAGCCGAACAACTGTCTAATTTACAGTTATTAGCTCCGACCAACAGAAAATCAGATATTTTGGTTTGAATGTGGATTTCTTGGAATTTTGCTCTCTCTGTCTCTCTCTGACAGACAGTTTCCCCTGCCATTCTTTGTGTGTGTGTGTGTGTGTGTGTGGAGGGGAGGGGGAGGGAGACGGACAACTTTCCAATTTACAGTCATTAGCTCAGACCAACAGAAAGTCAGATATTTTGGTTTGAATGTGGAACACATTGCAAATGAATCTTTGAAGCTCCAAAAAGCACATATCGGGAGCATAAAAGCAAGGAAGTGTGTTATAACTTCTGCATACATTAACTGATCTCGATGAAACTTCAGGAGTGGGTTCGCTGTAACAGGCCGATCACATGGATGTGACTATTGAGAGTCAAAGTTATAGCGCCACCAACTGGCAGAAGGAAGTGTGTCACTTTCAAAATGCTTTGAAATCTCTCTCTTATGTCTCATGTGAGCAAACAGACCAACGGAAAGTCAGATATTTTGGTTTGAATGTGGAACACATTGCAAATGAATCTTTGAAGCTCCAAAAAGCACATAAAGGGTGCATAAAAGCAAGGAAGTGTGTTATAACTTCTGCGTACATTAACTGATCTCGATGAAACTTCAGCAGTGCGTAAATTATAATTACATTAATAAACCTGTACAGAGACCTCCGGATAAATACTGGCCTTCTGGATTAACACGTTTAAGTGCTGCAAAAAATATTGACCTATGACATCCTATGACATTAAAAATGATTCTACATTTGAATTACCTCATAGATGTGACTATTGTGGTTCACGGTCATAGGCCCTGTCCCAAATGTCACACTTCATATGAATTTTCAGTCTTGTGTACTTATTTCATGTCTCCATTAACTCCATGAGACCGTAGGGTGTGTCATTTTTCATTTTAGGTATCAGAAGGGTGCTCGCGCATACTTTGTGGTTGATAAGTGCCCTCGATGCGCACTTTTGCAGAGCCCACACTGATGCAAGCTCTACAGCACACATCTTCTCGACGGTCAAAGCGAGGTTACGTTATTGCCCATCGTGCACAGCGACCCTAAATGCACGGGGGTGGCGGTGCCACCAGCAACCCTAAAGGCACGGGGGTGGCGGTGCCACCGGCTTGGGCCCGCCATCGCTGCTTGCAGCTATATTTTTAATTGCTTCTGTATGTAAACATGTGTGGCAGGTGGAATACAAATAACAGGGGCTAAGCCCAAACAATTAGCAGACTACGCCACGATGGGATTTACACCCAAAGAATTAGTTTATTCTAACAAGGCACTCAAGTTCGTTGATTGATTAGCCAGAGACAGTGGTCCAGTACAAAAATATAATTTTATTGCTTTTCTTTTTAAAATCAAAAGCACACACAATACTTCGCTCCAACAAGTGTTTGGTCTTCACAGCAAACCGATCAGATAATTCATCACAGCAAACAAAATACACACACCTTACACTACTACACTGCACTATTCAGCACACACACACACACACACACACACACACACACACACACACACACACACACACACACACACACACACACACACACACACACACACACACACACTATTACACTGCACTATTCAGCACACACACACACTATTACACTGCACTATTCAGCACACTATTACACACTGCACTATTCAGCACACTATTACACACACACACACACACACACTGCACTATTCAGAACACTATTACACACTGCACTATTCAGCGCACACACACTGCACTATTCAGCGCACACACACACACACACACACACACACACACTATTCAGCACACTATTACACACACTGCACTATTCAGCACACACACACACACACACACACACACACAACTATTCAGCGCACACACACTGCACTATTCAGCGCACACACACACACACACACACACACACACACACACACACACACACACACACACACACACACACACACACATGTTGTGTTTCCATGTTTTATGGGGACTTTCCATAGACATAATGGTTTTTATACTGTAAAAACTTTATATTCTATCCCCTAAACCTAACCCTACCCCTAAACCTAACCCTCACAGAAAACATTCTGCATTTTTACATTTTCAAAAAACATAATTTAGTATGATTTATAAGCTGTTTTCCTCATGGGGACCGACAAAATGTCCCCACAAGGTCAAAAATTTCGGGTTTTACTATCCTTATGGGGACATTTGGTCCCCACAAAGTGATAAATACACGCTCACACATACACACACACACACACACACTGCACTATTCAGCGCACACACACACACACACACACTGCACTATTCAGCACACACACACACAGCACTATTCAGCGCACACACACAGCACTATTCAGCGCACACACACACAGCACAATTCAGCGCACACACACACAGCACTATTCAGCACACACACACACTGCACTATTCAGCACACACACACACACACACACACACACACTGCACTATTCAGCGCACACACTGCACTATTCAGCCGCACACACACACACACACACACACACACACCACTATTCAGCACACACACTGCACTATTCAGCGCGCACACACACACACACACACACTGCACTATTCAGCGCACACACACTGCACTATTCAGCGCACACACACACACTGCACTATTCAGCGCACACACACACACACACACACACACACACACACACACACACACTGCACTATTCAGAACACACACACACACACACACACACACACACACACACACAGCACTATTCAGCACACACACACACACTGCACTATTCAGCGCGCACACACTGCACTATTCAGCGCACACACACACACACACACACACAGCACTATTCAGCGCACACACTGCACTATTCAGCGGGCACACACACACACTGCACTATTCAGCACTCACACACACAAACACACACACACACACACACACACACACTGCACTATTCAGCGCACACACTGCACTATTCAGTGCGCACACACACACACACACACACACCACTATTCAGCACACACACTGCACTATTCAGCGCACACACACACACACACACTGCACTATTCAGCGCACACACTGCACTATTCAGCGCACACACACACACACTGCACTATTCGGCACACACACACACACTGCACTATTCAGAACACACACACACACAGCACTATTCAGCACACACACACACACACTGCACTATTCAGCGCACACACACTGCACTATTCAGCGCACACACACACACACACACACTGCACTATTCAGCGCACACACTGCACTATTCAGCGGGCACACACGCACACACACTGCACTATTCAGCGCGCACACACACACACACACACACACACAGCACTATTCAGCGCGCGCACACACACACACACACACACAGTAGTGTTTCCATGTTTTATGGGGACTTTCCATAGACATAATGGTTTTTATACTGTACAAACTTTATATTCTATCCCCTAAACCTAACCCTACCCCTAAACCTAACCCTCACAGAAAACTTTCTGCATTTTTACATTTTCAATAAAACATTGTTTAGTATGATTTATAAGCTGTTTTCCTCATGGGGACCGACAAAATGTCCCCACAAGGTCAAACATTTCGGGTTTTACTATCCTTATGGGGACATTTGGTCCCCACAAAGTGATAAATACACGCACACACACACACACACACACACACACACACACACACACACACACACACACACACACACACACACCACTATTCAGCACACACACTGCACTATAAAAGGGGAATTGGCTTTTTCTTTGCAAGTCTTCCCATAAGACATGCACCCCTGAGTCTTCTCTTTACTGTTGTAAATGGTAGATGGTGGTGTTGAGCAGGTAGAATTCAATGAAGCTGTCAGCTGAGGACATGTGATGTGTCTATTTCTCAAACTAGAGACTCTAATGTACTTATCCTCTTGTTTAGTTGCATCTGGGTCTTCAACATCTCTTTCTGTCCTTGTTAGAGCCAGTTTTCCTTTGTCTTTGAAGACTGTAGTGTACACCTTTGTATGAAATCTTCAGTTGTTTGGTCATTTCAAGCATTGTATAGCCTTCATTCCTCAAAACAATGATTGATTGACGAGTTTCTAGAGAAAGCTGTTTCTTTCTTGCCATTTTTAACCTAATATTTACCTTAGGACATGCCAGTCTATTGCATAATGTGGCAACTCAAAACAAACACAATGTAAAGCTTAATTTAAAGAACCAAATAGCTTTCAGCTGTGTTTGATATAATGGAAAGTGATTTTTTAGTACCAAATTAGCAATTTAGCATGATTACTCAAGAATAAGGCGTTGGAGTGATGACTACTGGAAATGGGGCCTGTCAAGATTTGATTAAAAAAAATAATAAAAATGTATAGTGATGGTGCTGTTTTTTACATCAGTAATGTCCTGACAATACTCTATGATCAGTTGAATGCCACTTTAGTGATTTAAAGTACCAATTTCCTTCCGAATCAGCAAAATGTTACATTATTCCAAACCTTTGGCTGCCACTGTAAGCTTTGCAAATGAACTGTTATTGAAGTATGGGGCAGTTAAAAACGTTATGTCAAGTTTACACTACACGATTTTACCCCTGATTTTCCATTTGCCGACAGTTAATGGATATTGCCGACAAAAGCCAGAAATCAGAGGCAAATCTGTGCTTGCTCCCATGAGCGATGATCGCGATGTGTGAATTTTCTAAGATGTGCCGATGTGTCGCAAGTTAAATATCTAGCAGGTTAAATATATAGACCTGTCTGTGACTCCAAGTCCTGCAGTGTGAAATGTGTTTTCATCGGCAGCAGCTCCCTAAATCCAGTCTTATCATGCATTGTATGGTGAGCACGATAATATAGTTTCTATCAGAATAAATTTGCATACACATAAGCTTTTCAATTATTTGAAACAAAAACAAAGCACAAACATGTCCTTGTCGAGCCACAACTCCAGCAGGCAGCAACCTTCTTGCAAATGTATTTATTTACCTCCAACTCTCTCTGCAGAACAGACAATCCTTCCTGTCCATGTCTCCCCAACCATTCTCTCCTCCATATTCTTTTCTTCACTCTGAAGGAAGAAAACGTCATGTGGATGGCAACGTTTCAAATGTCAATCTGTTCCTCATAAAGCTTTTGAAAATTTGGAATATAGCACGTCATGAGCCATATGGACAACTTGCTTGGTGCTTAGAGCTTGTGTCTCTGTTATTCTTTTTGGATAAAGCAGCTTGGAAATGCTGCTAAATGTCTTGAATAAAACAGAGGAGTTTGACAAGGTGAGTAAATTATGTTTTGGGTGAGCTATCCCTGTTCACCTTTTGTTGTGTAGTAGGTTTATTTCACATCCTGGATTAGACGGTTACAGGCAGTTATAACTGTATAGCTGTGACAGGTAGGTTTACTAGTTAAGCTATTTCAAGCTATTTCCTTTTTTATTAAAGTCAGTTTTAAAATATTCAGTTTTGTACTGAAAAAAATGCTAATGTGCCTTGACATTTTTCATATTGCTTTAGTCAAACCATATAGATCTTTTATTTTTTTTTATGAGACACTGACTGAGGTTTAAGTCATTTAATGGTGCAACCTCACTTGTTCAACATCTAACCACAGCCAGTGGAAACCTTTGCCTTCACACGCATGCACGCTGGAATAAATGCATGCACGCATACACACACGCACACACACGCACACACACATTTGTGACAAAACATTCGATTTATTACAGCATTTTAGCATGTAGAAATATATTCCAACACTGGACAGAAAGGGCCCCTCTATCTAAAAGAATAGAAAAGGATGCATTTAAACCTGTATCCAGGTGATTGCAGTAAGGACTGACTCTTGCACACAATCTAAAATAATGTGCATGCAACTTAAAGTAGGAGACCACTGACAGTGGAAACGGAACACACATGCTGATTAGGGGTGTAACTATGCATCGATACTTAATCATCCATAATTACACAATCCACAATTTACAAAATCCACCAATCCCCAATCAACTTCCAGAGCATTCACGAGAGCGCCAGACAGACAGATGAAAAATCAGCGTGATCTTCCTCATGCGAAATCGAATGTTTGGAAACATTTTAGATTTAGAAAGAAGGGCAGTACTTTGGACAAAATGGTTGCAATATGCGAAATATGCCAAATAGAAATTAAGTACAAGGGGAACACAACCAACGTGGCTAACCATATTAAGTGAAGGCATGAGGCGTGCTGTCAGCAAACTTACTGGTTTATTGTCACCTTTGCACTTTGCTTTTGTTTAACACTGTATGGTAAGTACAAATATCTTGTCAGAATATCTGCTCATATTATAAAGCATTAATGTCTGAAGTTTTAATTTGCATTCCATTTTTGTTTTAGAGTTCAACAGTGGATCCTCAATTCAAACAATGTAATTCTGGCTCTATTTTGGTTAAAATCTAGAGCACTTGAAAATAAATGTGCTGTGAATGTAAAACCTGATGTCCGAGTATACTCGCTATGTTGTATGTTGTGAACACTGTTCAATTTATGCTTCCATCATATTTGGGAAAATGGCAAGACTCTTTCCAATATAATCGAATTGAATCTAATTAATTTCATGATACATCGTAATCGTCAGGAAAATAATCGTAATCTAATCGAATTGTCGCCTGAGCATATATTTACACCCGTAATGCTGATTGTAAGGGTTTATTCATTTATCTGCTTCATAAGGTGGCCTGCTCAGAGGTCTTTGCATGCTCTCTTTTTCAGCAAGCACATAATCTGTGGTTGTGAGTGTTGCATCTGCAAAGTTCAAAGGAAATTCTGCTCTACTTCAGGTAGCCATAGTCAAGTTAGCCATTTCCTCTGACTGATAGCACAGCAGTCACACAATGTGGATCTTTTACCCATCTTCTGTTTTTTTAAGGGTTTTTGTTCTCTGCAGTTTGCTGTCATCTATAGCAGGGCGTAAGTACTTGTTACTGTAAATAAGTATACTTAAGTGTAATATTAAACTCTTAGCAAGTAGAGTTTAGTAGTTTTAATATTTGCATGTATTTGGCTCTTGAAAATTACATACTAAAATCTGAAACCTTAAATAACTGACAACCATATATCTATATATATTATTTAAAGTGATATTTTATACAGTAGTCCAAAAGTATATGGACACATAAGCCATGGTTTAAAATGTATACATTTCAAAATATCAACCAAATGAACGCTGCTAAATAGTAGCTAATTCTATAGTAGACTATTTCTCAGAACTAACTTTTTGGATCAGTTTGTGCAGTTACTTTTGACCAACTGACCCTGAGGTAATTTTTTTTAGATGCATGAAGTAAGTTCTCAAGTTCACACATGTGTAGTTCTTAACTATGTTCCACCACGATTAAAAACTACAAAGTGTCCAAATACTGTAGTTTTAATCTTAATTTAAACTAAATTAAATTCCTCTTAATTTTGAACAGTATAACTATTGTTTTAGAATTTAAAACCTAAACATTTTCTTTTTTAAATGTTAAAAATGTTTTGCATGAAAAGTGGGCTTGCGCTATCTTTCTTCAAATTAAAGGTCACTTGGGATGTAATTTTGTTTTATTTAATATTTTTTAAGTGTAGCATAATTGTCCAAATACTATTTTGGGGTACATTATATTATGATTTTTAAATATATAGTTGGTTATAACAAACCTTTTATTTTCAGAAAACTTTAGCAAATAATTGACAGTAAATGAAACTCTAATCGTACGACACATTGTGAATCTGCAAGGTCTGACACATTGGTTTGCGATGCGAAGCATTGTTACCATGTGTTATTATGTTGGTTGTTAAGTTAACTTTTTATGAGCTAATATAAAATATTTCCCACATGCAGTGACTGTGAAATACTCACGAGTGCCAGTGACTAAAATGGAAGGCCATTCTTTGACTCTCAAGTGTTCGCTGCTTTATGAGAAAGAGAGCTGTGATGACATTCAGGCAACGTGGTGTTTTTCTCACTCGGCAGAAGACTGTGAACCCTTCATGGATCCTCACAGATACCAAATCAAAGTAAATGAGACAGAACAAAACCAAGAAAGGCTGAGGGACATTTTAATGACATTCAATTCCTTAAGACTTCAAGACAGCGGCTACTACCAGTGTAATGCAAAATGTACCATCAGTGGGACTCAAGGAAAAGGTCATCTTGTGTACCTCAATGTCACAGGTATGAACAGTATTTAAAAAAAAAATGTTGTATTATGATTTTTATACATAGGCTGCTGTACATTATACATTATGTTATACAGTATGAAATCTCATGTAGCCAGATTTTTAACAAAGTGGCAATAAGCAAAAATATCTGTTCTACATTACAGCTTTTTCCTGCCAAAACCCACGTATTCAGATAGGAAGAGACTATCTGAGAGACATGTAAAGCGAACAACAACAGTTTTTGTTTCAAATGCCTTAGGAGCGGGTTTATTTAAAATGAATGATACCACCATAATTCAGTGAGCAATTGAGAGAGTACTAACCTGGTAAACTTTGGCCAAAAAATATTTTAATTATCCTAAGCACTAGTCAACTCTTCTAAGTGTTTGTCAACTCTGTAAACATGACTTCATTTTCTGGTGGACTGTTAAAAAAACCCTGTGCCCTTAATCCCAGAATTTGTTTATTCAGCCAATCAGATTAGAGCTAGCAAGAATGAGAAAAGGCTATATTATGCTTTTGTATGTGATTGCATGAATAAGGACTTACATTAATGTTTTAATAATTTTTCTACAGCTGATCCCTACAAAGGTCTGAATGTCTCAAAATCGAGTGGCCAGTTCGAGGCAGACACAACATTACTTACGCTCAGTGGCATTTTACTTTTATGGTGTTATTGTATGGACCATCATATAGTATAATCACAAAAGAATTGGACTGTTATAAATACATTACAGACATTACAGATATGTTCCAGGGTCAGTTTACATGTAAATGTACATGTTTATATAGTGTAAAGGATGCAATGTTGGATACATGTAGATACATTTCTACATTTGTTTTTAAATTTGGTCTTATTTGTATTGTATTCAAGCAGCATACGTTGTTTAGTTTTTTTAGTCTTATTTATTTATGGGTTTTATCTACTCGTAGTATTCTAGAGCTATCAATGAGATTTCATGGAATGTAAACTGTCAAACGTATGAAGCATTGTGCAGCCTACAGTATGTGTGCGGTTAAAGTGTGCTCCACTTTAACTGCAATGGAACATAGCAACACTGCAGTCCAGGCTTGTGGGTGAAACCCAAGCATAACTTGCAAAAAAAAAAAAAAAGGAAGACGAGCCACCAAACATGTGCAAAAAGCTTTGACTGACAAAATATGGTTAATCTGTTTCAACCTAGAAACAAAAATTTAAGTCATTAAGTCAATAAGAGCAGTGAATTTTTTAACTGACAATTAACTTAAAGGAGCACTTAAAAGTTTATCTTTAAAGAAATTTATTGTAATTTTGAAATATATGTAGAAAATCATGACCATGTGAAATGAAGAGTTCTGTCATATCAGTAACCTCATATAAGCTCTTTTATTCTAAACTGTTTCTTAATCTAAATTTCTTTAAAAATAAAATGCTCTCACTTTCATCATCATTTATTTGTGTAAATATTTGTATTAACATAAAAACATTCAACAACTAAGACATAAACTGAACAAGTTTCACAGACATGTGACTAACAGAAATGGAATAATGTGTCCCTGAACAAAGGGGGGTCAAAATCAAATGTTACAGTCAGTATATGGTTCCCGGACATTTCACCCTAACCCTCCGATCCAACAGTTCCCAGACGTGCTCAATGCGATTGAGATCTGGGCTCTTCGCTGGCCATGGCAGAACACTGACATTCCTGTCTTACAGGAAATCACACACAGAACGAGCAGTATGGCTGGTGGCATTGTCATGCTGGAGGGTCATGTCAGGATGAGCCTGCAGGAAGGGTACCACATGAGGGTGGAGGATGTCTTCCCTGTAACACATAGCATTGACATTGCCTGAAATGACAACAAGCTCAGTCTGATGATGCTGTGACACACCGCCCCAGACCATGACGGACCCTTCACCTCCAAATCAATCCCGATCCAGAGTACAGGCCTCGGTGTAACGCTCATTCATTCGACAATAACCGCGAGTCCGACCGTCACCCCTAGTGAGACAAAACCACGACTCGTCAGTGAAGGCCACTTTTTTACCAGTCCTGTCTGGTCCAGCAAAGGTGGGTTTGTGCTCATAGGCAATGTTGTTGCCGATGATGTCTGTTAAGGACCAGCCTTACAACAGGCCTACAAGCCCTCAGTCAAGCCTCTCTCAGCCTATTGCGGACAGTCTGAGCACTAATGGAGGGATTGTGCTTTCCTGGTGTAACTTGGCAGTTGTTGTTGCTATCCTGTACCTGTCCCACAGGTGTGATATTCAGATGTAATGATCCTGTGCAGGTATTTTTATACACGGTCTGCTAATGCGAGGACGATCAGCTGTACTTCCTGTATCTCTGTAGAGCTGTCTTAGTCATCTCACAGTATGGACATTGCAATATATTACCCTGGCCATATCTGCAGTCCTCATGCCTCCATGCAACATGCCTTAGGCATATCATGCAGATGAGCAGGGACCCTGGGCATCTTTCTTTTGGTGTTAATAGAAAGGTCTCCTTAATGTCCTAAGTTTTTATAATGGTGACCTTATTTGCCTACCGTTTGTAAGCTGTTAGTGTCTTAACAACCGTTCCACAGGTGCATGTTAAATAATTGTTTATGGTTCATTGAACAAGCATGGAAAACATTGTTTAAATAAACCCTTTACAATAAAGATCTGTAAAGTTATTTGGATTTTTACAAAATTATCTTTAAAATACATTGTCCTGAAAATGGGGCACCTCATGGGGCAGCCATTTTAGAATCACATGACCAGCTGAATACTACTCACTTAATCTCAGAAACTGCCCTGTTATTGGACACTTTCATGCATGGATTAAATTAATCTTGTACTGTACATAGTGAATTTATACAGTGGAATTGTTTACTGAAAATGTCTCGGTTACATACGTAACCTCAGTTCCCTGAGACAAAGGGAACAAGACATTACCCAATGCATATGGGGAGTGTCCTTCCACTCAACCTAGTTGAAACCTATCTACACTAACACCAATATCCTAATATTCCCTATGGTGTTTAAGCCCTGCCCTTTTAGGCATGAAGCTGATCGCTATAAAAACACCATCACTCAGAATTAATATATGAAATATGTCATATGGTATGAATTAACCCAGTCGGGATGGGAGTTTATTTAAACTCCCATCCCGACTGGGTTAATTCATACTATATGACATATTTCATATATACATAATGAAATTGCTTGTGACGTTGTGGTTAATTACTATGGCCTGAATGTAGTCGGTTGTGTAAAATGATGGGGAGCCCATACTTAAAGTGAGGGGCATAAGTATGTGCTTGGCATATTTAATAGCAAGTGCTCTAAACAGAGAGGACTTGTGGAGAAAGAGACATAACGTCTAGGTTGTAAAACCTTGCAAATGTGTTTTGAGAAGACATCATGTTATTATCTGAAGGGTTTGGTTAGAACCTTACAGGCCTTAAAAGACACATAGCCATTTCTGGGTTTGACAGTGGCTTTTGAAAGACCGGTACCAAACTCCAGACATGAAATGTCAATTGATAGTGCACGTAATCACCGACCCGTTTTACTGAGGCCAGATCCAGCAGTCGTGCGGGCTTAACGGAGAGCATGCACAAATCCAACGAGTCCAGGGGGGCCCTACGAGTGCTTTTATGTCCAAAGTTAGGTCCCATGTCGGGACTGTAGATGGCCGAGGTGGATTTAATTGTCTTGCTCCTTTTAGGAACTTTATTATTAAATAATATTTTCCTATAGTGGCGCTGGCTTCAGGTGCGTGATAAACATGAGAATTTCATGTAATGGGCAGTTTACTGGGTCTTTGCCATTGGAAAGACACCAATCAGTGAACACATTCCATTTTAGTGTGTAGAGGCGTCTCATGGATAGTGCTCTGGCTTGTAAAATGGTGGAGTGCATCAGTTCTGGCATGTTTAACATGCTCCGTTCAAAGGCCACACATGTAGGCTTCGCAGCTCAGGCTGAGCATGCCAAACTGTGCCTTGTGTTTGAGAGAGAAGATCAGCTTCAGCGGTCATTTCCCATGGAGGCCCGTCCAGTATTTCAATCATCTCCAGAAACCAGGACTGACTGGGCCATTTGGCCGCAATTAACAAAATGGTTTCCATGTCCACATGGAATTTGCTGATGACAGAATAAAGGAGGCGCACCGGGGGAAGCGTATACTTGTGTTTCACCGGCCATACGTGGGCCAGCGCGACATGGTGACACATATACACCACTACTGTTTTGTTGTCTGAACGAATCAGAATGTGGTTATTCACAATATCGTAATGAAAAGCTCTCAAAACTAGAAAGCCAGCAAGTAGCTCTAAGTGGTTGACATGTCACGGCCGTTTCACACCTGTTTCCATTACACACCGTGCCCCAACCTGTGTTGGATGCATTTGTGGTCAGCACTTTCTTTCTGAAACTTTACCCAGAATAATACCTTGTTAGTAGAAGGCTGGTGCTGTCCATGGTGCTAGAGCAGCCAGACTGTGGTGAGTTACTGTGATGCACATGAAAATGAAATGACTTCTGTGATCATGTTTTTTCAGTTTGAACTGAAACAGACACAGAAGAATATATGTACGTGCTCGTTCATGAGGTTAATGCACGCATTAACCCCTAAAAAGGAGATTGGGGAAAAGTGTGGTTTTCTCACAGTTGACATTAGACCAGATTTTTCACATGGCAAAGCAGCAAGTCTTTGTGTTTGCTCAGTAGTGCCTCTGATTGGCTAGTAATATCCCATTGCTGAGTTAATTAAAAACACACACACTGTTCAGTTTCAATGGGGCGAGCGCTGCTTCGATACATTTTGTCAACGTGCAGGGAGCCAGAGGCAGACTGAATTTAAGGACTTGAAATTGATATGCAGTTGCCTCGAACACGAATCAAAAAAGCTGCCTGTAACACGGTGCAATTAATACATGAAGTACGGGTCCTTCAGATCTATTGACTCAAATCAGTCCCGAGGATGGATGTGAATAAGATCTGTTTCTGAGTTAACATGTTGAATGGGCGCGATGCGAGTGCTCGATTCAAGTGTCTCAGAACTAGAATGGTCCAAAGCCTGCCATCCTTCTCCAGAACAAGGAAGTAACGGCTGTAAATCCCACTGTGTGTGTCGCAGTCTGTGCACGCAACTCTTGTGTGGTCGGATCACAGATTGTGCCTGATCGTTGTAAACACCAGATCTGACATGCCCGTGAGGACTTGCCATGCATTCGTGCAGTGGGACAGCAAGCTTATTAATTCATATGATACAACCTCTATTGTGTTCTTTGTGAGAAGATATTTCAGCTCGTAAAAATGGCTTGTCTTCGGATGGAATAATAGAAATGGAAATATGGGAATTATGTTGTGATTAAAAAAATCAAAAATAAATCAAAACTATATTACATTTTAGCATTATCAAAGCGGCCACACTTTGCCTAGAATTGCAGAAATGTACTCTTGGCAACCAACTTCTTGAGGTATCACCCTGGGAAGCTTTTTAAACAGAATTGAATGAGTTCCCATCTCTATGCTGGGCACTTAGTGGATGCTTTTCTTAATTATTCGGTCCAAGTCATTCATTTCAAAATGATTTATTTTTTTAAATAACATTTTCGTTTTGTAATTGAATAAATGAATATGTTGGCACAATTATATTTTTGTCCACAAAACTAATTTCAAACATTTAAGCGTACTCCTTCAGATCAAAAGGTTTTTAAGATGAGGGAAGTGACCCCAAACTTTTGAATGGTAGTGTGTATATATATATATATATACGTATAGACACACACAATATAACAATAAACAATTGCTTATATCGATACACAACTCCTGCCAAAGCGCTGCTGGGTATCATGATGCTGAAGCGCTGTTCACCAACGAAGCATCAAGCAGCGAGGTGGAGTGATGTTCGCTGGAACACTGCAGGGAATCGAAGAGTCTTCTTCTTGACGTGAAGATCCTGCCCGCTGACTCATGCAGTCGACCCGAAGCAGTAGATGGCTTCTAGATGAGAGATATTTCTTCCTGTCTTGAAGGAAGAAAATTCTGAGGAATGGTGTTTGAGTGCCTGCTTTTATAGCGAACAACTTTGCATCTAAAAGGACGGAGCTCAAACATCATAGCTAAAATTAGAATATCGGTTATTGTAGAGAGATTTCAACTAGGTCATGTTGAAGGACACTCCCCATATGTGTTAGCACATGCAATGTCAAGTGTACTGAGTCAGAAGAGAACTACTGTTTTGGAATGATTAAACATCCAGGACACTAGATATCAGTGTGAGCCAGACATCGACTTCAAAAAATTACTGAGTACACCTTTAAGAACTAGTACTACAATTCAGCTGAATTTAAGTTATTGTTAAGTTTCCAAAAGTCAACAGTTAACAAAAGGAGCCAATTTGCATACTATGTCCTAAAATGATGTATTTCACTGGCGATCGTAAAGTGTGCATTTCAAAGAATTGTGCTTGCCACTATGGTAGTAATAGCTTGTTATAAAAACACAAACCCCTTTGATGCATGCATGAATGAGCCGCGATGGGAGAAAGGTGTCTCTGGTTGTTCCTTGAAGGGTACTCAGACTTACAGGCTCCATTTGGTTGGGATTACAGTGGGGGCGGAGTAGTGCCTCTGCTGCCTCCCAGGAACAAATTGATATTGAAAATGCATTATTAACTTTTGAATTTATTACTCAAGGTTTATACATTGAAACACTTAAATATTGTAGCTTAGAAATTTGCAGATTTTTCAACCATTTTTCTACAATGACAAATTAATGGAGATCCGTTGCAAAATTGTCCTCTTTCATCATAAATGGTGCTTCTGTGTGTTAATGGAGTAAAACGCATGCGCAGATGACGCACATTTAACAAAACACTGCTGAACTAGTTCTTTATTCAGGCACCTTTAACATATACTACCTATTGTAAATGTAATCCAAGTCTTGCATAGTACTATATATAATAGATAGCATAAGAACTCGGATACAGCTATGGCGTTTAGTCTTCTAGCTCAGGAGAGGAAATACTGCCATCTACTGGCAGCCTATTGACATTAGAAACCACTGGCTGAAACATGAGCAACTGGCATGTGACATGCCACCTAGCATTTCTTTTCTCCCTTCCTTTCAGTTTGCTTGAAATGCAAATGTTGAAAGGTTGGAGGAGAACTTATCATTAATATTTTAAATACACTTCGTCTCAACATAGGGCAGACAATCTGTTAAATGTGTTTTGTGGAAAAATATGGTCATTACAAAAAGATGAACAGAGACAGATTGCAACATGAATGGAGGATTTTATTTATCAGATGATAAAGAGTTTTCCCTTAATAAGATGATTGGGTCTGACTAAGTGGTTTTCCAGAAATTTGATTTATTTGTATTTGTTTGACTTCAGAGGACGGCCATCTGCAAATGTAACCTTCAAACAAGGTTGTATTGTGTTGACTTGTTTCTCTCTGTCTGAATCTTTTCCTGTCAGAGTCTCTCAATTGTTGTCCCATGTTGAATTTACCCAGGGACTGTGCCAGGTAATTTTGAGATTTGTCTTCAGTTAAACTTCCACATATCTAAAAACAAACACTGGAATCTCCCTTAAACCTATGTGTTCTTGGTTCATGTTTTGCCGGTACTCTAAATTTGTCAACACTAGATCTAAGGTCACTACATCTAATTACTATGGTTGTACAAGATTCATGTGTTGAAAAACAATAGTCTTTTTTTCTTTTTCTTCAAATGACACAAAACCAGGCAAAAGTTTTGACTAAATGTATATTTTTATAAAAAAATAATAATAATCTAAATGATTAAGTTTTAATGCATAACAATTTGCATTTTTGTTTACTGCATAATCACCATGCTTTCACTTGTTTCGTTTAATAGTTTAGATTACTTTACTATTATTCTTAAATGTGGAAAATAGGGATTGTAAAGGATTAATAAGTGTCCAAACTTTGGCTGGTAGTGTATTGGCAGAACATGGCATCGTTAGTCATAAGGTATAAGACTGTTCTCGGTATCAGTCAACTAAAATTACAATCCGAAAATAGTCTTGGTAGTCATACTATTACAGTCCTAACAGGGAATAAACCAATATGTCAATTGGAAGTTTCTAGTGCAAATTTAAAATAACAGAAAATGGTTGAAGAGCAATTTGTCTAAAATGATTCCAACCACAGTGTTATGAGAAAATAGCCTCACCAAACGTATTGATAATCTATTAATAATTTAGAGGTAGTGTTAATCCTCCATTTCTTTTTTTTTTTTGTTCTTCATCTCTGTAATTAGATTCCATTGTGATAAACCAATCTCAGTGCACTCATTCTAGCCCCTCACTTTGCATGCATACAAATTACACCAAGATTTAATATATTATTTAAAAGAGCAGACTAGTGCAGTTAAAAATCACTTTGTCAACTGAGCATGGAGAGCTTGTCCATTGTTAATGTAGCTCATGATCAGTGGTAAGAAGCAGTGCAGGTGACAGTTTATAGTGGAATGATTTTATACGCTTCATTAATTATTGATTGCAGCAAGCAACTGTGGATACATTTCCATAATACAGTATCAAGATGTTTTACCTAATGAAACCAAAATTACCTGTGAACATAAAATATGTTTAAAGGTTATTACTGGTAAGAATACTATTTGTGTTGATCACATGTTTTGTTTTCTAGTTTATTTTCTTCCTAGCACTAGTGATACTAATAGATAAAGAACATGAATTTTGCATACAGGAGTTCTTGTCTGGTGGGTTGCAATTCAAAAATGGGTTGTGGGTCTGTTTTGATAGCCCATAAATCTGGCACTACAGTTTCAATGCATGTTTCACCTTTGCAGTTTGAATAAACCATAATTGTCACATACTTCAACAGTGCATCTTAATGATTAGAATTTTTCATGACTATATTAATTGATCAAGTTTCAACAACATAACAGCAAGCGCTCCGAGGTAATGCATCTACACAAAGACAGAAGCTGCACTTCAATCTGAAGTGATGCTTGAGTGTGCAAGGGCATTACATTTTACAAATATATCTTGCTTCAAATTCTCCGTCCTCTTTCCTTTCCTTGCATCATTTCATTGTTTAATAAGAAGGTGGAGCTAGGAAACTACCACAACACTTCACTAAACACCTGTTTGTCACTATGCACTACAAAAGCTTCTTGATTCATGAGGTCATCATCTACAACTTTTAAAGGTTGACATTGAGGTAACTTGATCTAATAAATAATAACTTTTAAAATTTAGCAAATTTATTTATTTATTTTATTTTATTTATAATTTATTTATTAATTTATGAATTAATTAATTTTGCAAATGTATTATTTATTTAATGAGAATCCCTAAAATTGTCACTTTTCTTTTCAGACAAAAAACTTATTTGTTATTTTGAAGTTTTTTTCAAGATGATTAAATAAAAAGTTTGACAAAAAACAAGGTTCAATTGTTTGGTTTTATTTTAAATAAAGATTTTCACATTTTTTATGTTATTTTTTAAATGATGAGACTTTCAGCTTTAACTTTTTATCTTATTTTTCTGATTTTACATGATATATCTCACTGTGTCAATAAGGTAGCTCCGAAAAACTGCTTTTGTTTAGTTCTCAACCATGTCACCTGTAACTGAGTAATATTTTGTGTTGATACGACAAAGCAATAATTATTCTGTTAATAGTTTTATTACACATATAAATACAACAACTAAAGGTATGCTCTCTCTCTCTCTCTCTCCAAAGCATAAACGAGTAACAAGATCTCATTCAGTTTCATTCTGTGTCATTTGAGCCATCATTGAATCTTTGTCATGTACTTGGCACCATCTCCATATGTAATTAGAGTGAACAATCATCTCTGTCTTCTGACTTCAACTTCTGGTTGCAGCAATCTGAATCCTAATATGATTGGTTTAGAGTGCCATGATGCTGGACAACATACTACATAATTTCCAATGAAGTCATCTGATCCAGGAAAGCTTATGTGTTTATAGCAAGATAGCACATTGTGTGCTGTGTGCACATTGTGCTTTCTGTGGATTATCTAATGATCTATGCAACTGATTACATTGAGTGTGGGCTTGTTTTAATGGGAATCCCCTCCTATGAAAATGCGGCTTATAGGCAGCACTTGTTTACATGTAACATCTGTCAAGACTAACTCTTACTTAGCTATTATTTGCTACCTTTTGTCTGTGAGTAAAAAGATAGTCTGGTTGTATTCTACTCTTTGAGACCTTTCAAATGACATATGACACATTATTATTTGATCAGATACATTTTCTTACCAATTACAATAATATGTGCAGTGCAGAAGTATTACTACATTATTTAATCAGAACACTTCTGATTTGTCTGCAAATTTCAAAGTACTTGTACAGTTTTGGTCATAATGCCAACATGCATTGTAAAGTATAGCGTCTTTAAAACGATGCACTTTGTGTTGGTTAAGACTGTAATTAATATTTAGATAATTATTGGCCTGCGGGCCAATCTGAGCTTAAAAGGTTAGTCAAAACAACTTTCTGTTTTTACTTCCTATCACACTAATTATATTGCTCCATTAATTTTTAACAAAAAGAATAAATGAATAAATCTTGTTACGCTTTGCCACAAGAAGAAAAGCAAATTTTTCTTGAGGGTGCCTTTTTCTCCATGCATTTGTTGAAGGTAAACAACCTGAAAAAAAAATAAAAATAATAAACACGTAGCCTATGGCTTTGGAACGACAAGAGAGTGAGTAAATTATGAAAGAATTTTCATTTTTTGGTGCACTATTCTTGTAACAGCCTCATTAGAATGAATGGAATATTACTAAATAGGCTACAGTAGGTAGTTAATAAATAATAATAAAAGTAACGCCAACAATTCTCGTAATTTCTATGCAAACGTTTTACGGCTAAATTATAAGGAGAAAAGCCATTAGCCCATGTTACTTATGTGTTCACCAATGACTGAAAACTTGTAGCGATTCTAACAGATTTATGATGTCACGAATCGTTCGCCGCACTCGAGCGCCGCAGCAGCATCCGTCTGTTCGACACCATGACAACCGCAGCGCGCGAACGCTGGAATCTTTGCAGCTGCCTCCAATCCCAATATGAAGAAAAGATGCCGCCATACGAGCGCAAGATGCACTTCTTATTTCGAAATATTCCACGAAACGCCCGTTCCGCACTTCTGGAAGAAGACATCGGATATTAATAAAACCACCTGTATCTAGCGTCCGTCGCCAGTGTGAGTTAAATGCCCCATCCCAATGGCCGAATCTTAATATTATGTGTTCAAAGATTTGCGCCAATACGTCGTTGGTTCAAATATGCTGAAATAAGCGGTCGGTAGCAGCGCGTACAGGACTGATGAAATGCGCATTGGAGTAGGGATGCTCCTCATGCCGTTTACGCATGGAGAGCCCGCTGGGGCGTTTGTGTCGTGCGTATTAATGCATGTGTGAGTGTGTGTATATGAGAGAGTAAGAA
Organism: Xyrauchen texanus; assembly: GCF_025860055.1. NCBI lineage: Eukaryota > Metazoa > Chordata > Actinopteri > Cypriniformes > Catostomidae > Xyrauchen > Xyrauchen texanus. The sequence goes on from NC_068280.1 coordinate 43,745,835, forward strand.
AAGAAAATAGAGGAAAAAGACAAAAGGCTTGTACGCTTTCCACAATCTCTGCTGTGCTTCCACTGGTAGGACTATGAGGATCTCTCGAGGACGCCGCTGATGAATAGCATTTCAGACTCCCTCGAAACATAAGAAGACATAAGACCACCACGGAACATCTTCCTCACAGAGCCCTTGTTTGATACGAGGGACGATTAAACATCCACTTAGTAAGCCACATCAGGTAAGCGACGCGCAATATGCGCGTTTTCGGGTTTCATTATATTCGCTTTGAAGTTCTGAAGCGTTTAATTTTTTTTGTCGAGGATGATTTGATGCAACGCAAAAGTGAAAAGCGCACAAGCGCCTTCGTACCTGCATCTGAAGGTAACCATCCGTTCGCATCGTTTGATCAACAGGAATCGACATCCAATTGGCCAGGGAAACCTAATGTAAATAAGGTGCAAGATTGAAAACGTTCAATTATTTTGGGAAGATGTGACTGGCATTTGACACCAAGGATTTAAATTGAGAAGTTATATCAAAACATTCATGTTCTGTTTGCTTAATTATTAAGGTAGATGTGCTATCTCAACAAAGTTATTATGTATAGATTGCGTTTCTTATGCTGTGTCTTATGTGTTACTACTGCATGGATGCTGTCATTAATACTGCAGTGTTGGTTTGGATTCAACTTCCCATATTGTAATGGTTATGTAAACACAGAGCTTTCTTTTTTCAATGCATTAATGTGACTTGCAGTCACTGGTGGCTACAGGATAATTACTGCATCAATACCTGCTCATCTGTAAGGGGGGTGGGGTTGTACTTGCTTGTTCTGAATATTGGGGGGTGGGGGGGTACCTCCCCCCATCCGCCCTGGAATCTACATCCCTGGCTGAGTGTGATTTACAGGATAGACTACACTAGTTCAATGTGCCATTATGTGTGGAAACAGAAGAGAGCAAGTGTACAGATTTTGTCCCAATGGATTTGTCCATGCTTATCGCCCCAAGAGAACCTAGGGAAAAAAAAACTGAAATTGGTGTTAGCAACACTATTAGGAGGTGACAGAAAATCTTTACTGTACGTGTACTAACATTCAGTTTGTTGGTCTGAGATAGATGCTTTGAGTTTGTAAGCCAGGTGTTATTTGGGCTAGTGTCTCTGGGGATTCGATTTAACCTTGTCCCTAGTTTTTCATCTCTGGGGTCGTTATAAAATTGCACAGGAGCCACCAGGGTCGAGCCTCTCAAACTCTTGATTATAAGTGAGTGACATTGTCCCACAAATTAGATTACACTGCATGTAAGACAAACAGATTTTTTGACTGACGGCTACAGGCAAATGTATATTCAATCAAAATGTTGCACACACACACACAGAGAGAGAGAGAGATCTCCAGAAATAGCTAGAGAGAGAGAGAGAGAGAGAGATAACGTGTGCAGATGAGCATCATACTTTTAGCATTCCCTCTTCCCAGAATTACCGAATCCCTATCATACAGCCAGAGTTATCATGCACCTAGATCTATGATTTATTTTTGTTTAGTGCAACTGCATGCCATAAGGCCCGAGACTGTGATAGGCTCCAGCACGACCCGCAACCCTACTGTATGTAGGATAAGTGGCTGTAGAAAATGGATGGATGGATGCATGCCATATTCTTTATTTAGGCAATACACCCAAAACAACTTGAGAAATGTGTTCATGTGAGACATAAAACATGCAACTGACTGTGCAAAACTCATTCTTTTGCACTGTTATTGACAGTCATATGGAATCTGTACACTTAGAGTAACACAGAAAATGTTGCCGGTTTACACAGAATTGGACCACATTATCTACCGCTTGTACATTCGTAAAAGCATGTGAGTTTTAAACGACATGAGGGTGGGTAGATGATTGTTGAACTTTGTTTCAAGCAAATGATCTGCAGAAGGTGTGTCTCAATTGAATTGACTATATTTTGCCATAATGGGTGCACTGAAAAAAACAAATAGTTAGATATACTTAATTTTTATTTCACAAGATTTTGTACAGAGTTTTTCAAAGTAAATATTAATTGTATAAAACTAAGTAAAATCTACTTAACATTATGAAATTATATTGATTATAGTGAGTGAGTGAACTTAATTTAAAAATTTTAGTTAATTCAGTAACTTTTACTAACAAATATTATACACATGGTACTCAGATAAACTTAGTATAATTTTAGAGCATGTCATGTTTTGAACTCCCCTTAAGTCACTTCTCTATCTTTGAGAAAAGGCCAATGAGAATTGGCAAACAGAATGTATATGGGTATAAAAGGAGGGAAGCGTGCGTCTGTTTAGACAGATTTCTTCTTCGGAGCCGAGTGGTTGTGTTTTCTCTGAGCTGAATAAATCCACTGCTGTTCCACTCACCTCTACAAGAGCATAATGCTGTTGGAGATACAGAGCAAATCAGCAGCTTTTCTCTTGTCTGCAACCCAGTACAGACTACACACCTGAGCACTTCGAAAGCCACCTAAAAGAGTACAGACAACTAAAAGAGTATATTTCTCTAAAAGAGTACAACACTTGGACATTGAAAGTCTTTTTAAAGACGCATCTTTTTCAAGATGCCCTTCCATCCTTGTGTTATTCCTGGATGTGGTCGTTACCTCTCCGCATCAGATGGCCACGGGCGCTGACTCATGTGTCTGGGCAGTGAACACACTGAGGCAGCATTTTTGGATGGTTCATGTTCTCGCTGTAAGAACATGACCATGGCAATATTGCGGTCATGGCTTTCCTTCTTCCTTATTTGCAAACAGTGAAACCATGCAAGCTCATTAATTATTCAAGCATAGTGCATGCTTGAAACACCAGCTTCGAAAAGTGAAGTAAAATGTCCTTCTTTTATTTACAAGTGAAATGAACTCAAATTAGCAAATAAATATGACCAGGTTTTCTACTTGTAAAAATAACAAACAATCATAAATAATATTTAGCATACATTTTTACATGTTTGAATGTAGAATTTACTTACAATTTTCAAGACCATGCTTTAACTTATTCTATGTAGAAAGTACTTAATCTTACATTTAAATTTTGTACATTTATTCATTTGGCAGACACTTTTATCCAAAGCGACTAACAAAGAGGAACACATAAGCCAATCATTTTAAGATTAAGATTCAACTTTGTTGTCATTGTGCAGAGTACAGGTACAAAGCCAATGAAATGCAGTTGTTTTCGCATATCCCAACTAAGCTGGGGTCAGAGCGCAGGGTTAGCCATGAAACAGCGCCCCAGGAGCAGATTGGGTCAAGGGCCTTGCTCAAGGGCCCAACAGTGGTATCTTGGCAGTGCTGGGGCTTGAACCCACGACCTTTCGGTCAGTAACCCAGAGCCTTAATCGCTGAGTCCAAGAGGGATAAAGGCAACTGGAGATGGCAGTGTGACAGAGAGAGTGTTGTGGGCAGCTGCCTAACACCTGTGTGTGTGTGTCTCTTTTGGTTGAGTTTTTAATTACAAGCCAGTTCTCCCCTCCTCCTTTCCATTGAAAGTGTTATAGCCATATAACAAAGTTTCACTATCATCAGGATAGCATTCAAAACAGATTACAGTGCAACAGACATTTTGTTAGTGACTGGTTAAGTGCTCATGGAAAAGAAGTGTTTTAGCTGTTTTTTGAAGACAAAAAGTGAGTTATTTTCACGGATGGAGTTGGGAAGGTAATTCCACCAACATGGTATAATGAAGCGAAAGTCCTGGAAAGTGTTTTGGTGCCTGTTCCTTAGCCGACCTTCTAGTGGGTGCGTAGCTCTGCAGAAATTATTTTAGGTACGTATGCTGGAGCAGACCCAGTAACAGTTTTGTATGCCAGAATCAGAGCTTTGAACTTGATACGTGCATCAATCGGCAGCAATTGAACCGAGACAAGGAGTGGTGGAACATGCACTCTCTTTGTCTGATTAAAGACCAGACATGCTCCTTTGGCGAGTGCATTCTGGATCATTTGCAGGGGTCTAATTGCACATGCAGGGAGGCCTGCAATGAGAGCATTACAGTAGTCCAGTCTAGTCATTACAAGTGACTGAACAAGAACTTGTGTGGCATGTTCAGAGAGGAAGGGTCTTATCTTTCTGATATTGTAGAGTGCAAATCTACATGACCTTGTGGTCTGTGAGATGTGGTCTGTGAAATTTTGATGGTTATTGATGGTTTCCCCTAGATTTTTGACCGTTTCGGAAGGCGTTAATATATTTGCACCCAGCTGCATGGTGATGTTGTGTTCAACAGCAGGGTTGTCTGGAAAGACAAGGAGTTCGGTCTTGGCTGGGTTAAGTTGCAGGTGGTGTTCCTTCATCCAGGCCGAGATGTCTGCCAGGCAGGCAGAGATTCGAGCAGTCACTGTGGTGTCGTTGGGCTGGAAAGACAAGTAGAGTTGCATGTTATCAGCATAGTAGTTGTAAGAGAAAGCATGTGCCTGAATGATGGGTTCCAGTGATGTTGTATATATAGAGAAGTGAGCCCTGAGGTACCCTAGTAAGTAGCTGATGTGACTTGGACACCTCACATCTCCAGGCTAACTTGAAGGACTTACCTGAGAGATAGGAATTAAACCAGTCAAGCACAGTTCCTGTGATACCCAGCGAAGAGAGGGTGGAGAGTAAGATCTGATGGTTGACTGTGTCGAAGGCTGCAGAAAGGTCCAGTAGAATCAGGATGGATGATCTGGATTCAGCTTTCGCCTGTCTCAGCGACAGACAGCAGGGCAGTCTCGGTGGAGTGTCCACTTTTGAAGACTGACTGATTGTCATCCAGCAGCTTGTTCTGTGATTTGATTGAAAACTGCCCTTTCAAGTGTTTTGCCATGAATGGGATGAGAGAGACTGGTCTGTAGTGTTCTATTTGAGTGGGTTAAGTGCACGTTTCTTCAACAGCAGGGTTAACAGAGCTTGCTTAAATGTAGTGGGAAAGGTGCTTGTAAGTAGAGATGTGTTAATTATGTGAGTGAGTGCAGGTAAGATGGATGGAGAGATGACCTGGCAAAGGTGAGAAGGAATGGGGCCAAGAGAACAGGTGGTGGGGTGGTTGTAGAGGAGGATATTAGAGACCTCGGCGTCAGTCAGATTAGAGAACAGAGACATATGAGTTGCATAAAGGAGATGGGTGTTTGACAGGGTGAGGTGCTGAGAATGTATTGCAGATGGTTGTAACCTTCTGGTGGTGGGGGGAGGACAGAGAAGTGTGTTGAATGTTCTAAACAAGCTGCAAGTGTCTGTGATGCTGTTGATCTTGTTCTGGTAGTAGGAAGTTTTTGCAGATTTAACATTATCTGAAAAAGTTGCAAGCAGAGACTGATACTTACCTAGCTCTGCTGGATCTTTAGATTTCCACCATCTCCTCTCAGCTGCCCTGAGGTCAGTCCGATGTTCACGAAGCACGTCAGAGAGCCAGGGGCTGGGTGGTGTAGTATGTGCTGGCCTTGAGAGGAGAAGACAGATATTGTCTAGACAGGTTGTTAAAGTAGAGCTTAGTATGTCTTTGGCAGTGTTTACTTCAAGGGTGGACAATACATTTTGTGTGGGAAGAGAGGTAGAGACAGCAGTGAAAAGACGAGCGGGTGAAAGAGAACAGAGATTACGGCGAAAAGAAACCAAAGGTGGAGTCTTTTTAATGTAGATTGGAGAGTCATGTTGAATTGAAAAAGTAGTGATCAGAGACATGTAAAGGAGTAACAAGAATATTTGAGTTGGTACAGTTACGTGTAAAAACGAGGTCCATCTGGTTGCCCGATCTGTGAGTTGCTGTGGTGCTTAGACTTTTCAAGTCAAATGAGGCCAGAAGAGCATTCAGTTCAGTGGCCTGGGGCTTGTGTTGGTGTATGTTGAAATCACCAAGAACCACAAGTGGCTTAACATCCTCCGGGAATGAGGAGAGCAGGACATCCTAATGCCAGCTGACCTGGAGGGCGATAAATGACAAGATGTATTTTTGTGGGTTGGATTGTAGTAATAGCATGGAATTCAAAAGTAGTATTGTTACATAGAGACGAGTGTTTTGAAAAAGTCCAGTTGTTATGAATGAGCAAACCTGTTCCCCCACCCCTACCTGTGTGTCGAGGGGTGTGAGAGAAGGAGAAGTTGTTGGAGAGAGCAGCAGGTGTTGCTGTATCCTCTGGACATATCCATGTTTCTGTCAGTGCCAGGATGCTGAGGGTGGACTGTGTGGCAAAGGCTGGAATGAAATAAGCTTTGTTTCCAGCTGACTGGCAGTTCCAAATTCCCACTGAGCGGAGCAGGTGCTGAAGTGCAAAGTGGCCGTAGGTTGTGTGGGTTGCATTTTGTCTTGCATCTATATCGTGTAAACGGTCTGTAACAGATAACAGGGATGTGCTTGAAGGTGTTATTCATGAAGTAGACATGTTAGTATGTACAAGGAAAATAAGAAAAGAGAAAAATTTTAAAAGATTCTTAAGTGCTATGGTGAGTGGCGCCTTGTTGGTGTCTTTACTCGGCGGACTCGCACAGGTAGACTCGCTGGTCTTGACATGAGGAGGGCTTGACACGTGGGCTACCACTTCTGCTGCCGCTTCCGCATCAGCATTCACATCAAATATATACATGATGCTAACGAGCCGTACACTTGAAAAAGTAGGACACGCCTTAATGCTACTTAGCACAATGCTAGTAACGTGGGCAACCGAAACAGTACACCGCAAATAAATTATTCTAAACTTTAGCAATAAATAATACTCTAAAATAAGTGAAGCACTGTTTATAGACACTAAAAACAATGATGGTTTTACACACACTGGACAAACAACTCTAAATCTAGCAGTGAATACCCCGGGACAAGTCAAAACAATATAGTGTAACTGGTCTGTCGTCTGCGTTGTGTTTTCGGGTTGCGTATGAGAAGAACAGGACAGCATTCGGCAGCTCACAAATCTTTAATTCCTGATATACAAACAAATGTAAATCAGCCTCTTAGTGAAAGTCGCCCTCGTTAATGCTATAAAACAAATGTGATGTACACTTGTCACATGTGCTCTCATTTAACATTTAGGCCCAGATGCAAAAATATCAATTAATCGGGATGAAATTACAAAAATAAACACACAAATAGGTAAAATAATATTATACACATGAATTAGAGTGAAAATATAGACATAAAAGCAACAATTAAAATTAGGATTAAAGATGATTATCAGGAGCCCAAAATAACCTCACCTCTCACTGCATCACCAATGCAAAGAGGAAGAGGAGGGGACAGAACGGGAAATTATATTGAGTCATGACATCACATTAATTAAAGAGAAAGGTACTCACTTCACTTAGGCAGTCATATCAGGTACATGTAAACGAACAATTTTGTGAGAATTCTAAAACTATACATACATTTAACTAGTGCTGGGTTTCGATTCAAATTTCAAGAATCGATTCGATTCCGATTCTCAATATCTTGAATCGATTATCATTATTCGATTCGATCCGATCTTCGAGATTTAGATAAGCGTTTTTGAAAAAAGCACTTTTTTTTTCCAGCTGTTACCTGAATTACAGGACTGTAGTTATGCAACATATTGATACTATTATTATAGACATTCAACTGCAAATTAATGGAGTACTGATCTTTGTAAAGAACAATCCCCTTCCAGAGTGTTGATACAACTGCTTTCACAAACTTGTACTGGTGTAGACGACAGAAGGCGTAGAGGTATATCAGCAGCAGTAGACTGATTATTTAGACGTAACCTGAAGTATTATTAAAATGACATTAAGAATTTTCCAAAAAGTTCCTACAGTTCAGATGCACCTTTATTTTTTATTTTAACATTTCAACATTTAAGAACACTTTTGTTCTAAGCCTGTGCAAATGTAAACAGATTGTTTGTTACTGGCTTGGCTTCACAGTAAACAGACAACATTACACAGAATGTAAATAAAATTTGAACTTAAAAAACCTTTAGAAAACACAAGTGTGTCACAGTAGTGTGTAAAACCTTCAAGTACTCCAGGTATAAGACATTAAATTGCCTTTAAAGTGTATTTGTGTAAACTGGTCATTTAAAACTAAAATAGTAGATACAAAAATAAATAAAAACTGGAAAAGGCCTTGCCTATTAAAGTGCAAATAAAAATAAAACTGGAAATTAAACTTGTCTTAACCCAGAGTATGAACTACCATCACTCAGGATCAGGAATAGAAAGATTCTTCTGCAGGAACAGTAGCTCATTGACATGCCCAGGTGTAAGGCAACTTCTTTTGGCAGTAATGATGTCACCTGCAGTTGAAAAAACCCTCTCAGATGTGACACTGGTTCCTGGGACACAGAGATATCGCTTTGCCATGCAAGCCAAAAGAGGATACTCCTTTTCATTCTCCCGCCACCAGATGAGAGGATTGTCCTGCAGTCCTGCAGGTCTCCTTTCCCTGTACCTTTTGATCTCGTCTTCTGCCTCTGCCGCTTTAGTTTTCTGTGGTCCTACTTCCTGTTGTGGTCTGTAGGCTTCCCCAAGGAGAGACTCCAAAGCACTGGATTGCTTGAATTGCTTGGGTGCCGGAGGTTGGGGTTCCACCTCTTCCTCCACTCCATCAACTTCATCAGCAGCATCATCTTGCTGTGTAAAAAGAGAAAGAGAATTTGTGTGTGTGTGAGTGAAAGAGAGAGTGGACTTTTTCCACTGAGTTTCTTTTTAAAATGATTACTTACATTACATGGATCTTCCTCCATCCCACACACTGCTTCAGTCTGGAGTCTGGAGAAGGTCTTGTCTCGCTCCTCCTCATTCAGGAATGGCAGAGCTTTGAAACGTGGATCAATAGCTGAAGCTATGTACAGCATGTCCTTCTGGTTTACATACCTGGAATTAAAATTTCACACATTTTGATCAATTTATCCCCCTGAGGAGGACAATGTCTTTCTATAATGAAGTGTCCTTATATATATATATATATTTATACACAGTAAAATAGTCTCATATCACTCACACTCTCACACACACAAACAGACACACTCACTCAGACACTCACACACACACACACACACACACACACACACACACACACACACACACAGGCCTACCTTGTGCTTAAGTTTTTCTTGATCTCATCCTTCATGTCCTTAACAACTCTGGAGTCTTCTGGGAGACTGGTCATCTCTTTCAGCAGCTGAGCATGCAGAGGTGCTATCACTGAGAGAGTTGGGCACTTTTCTTCTGACATTACTTGAGTGGCTGTCTTCATTGGCTTTAGAGCTCTAACCACATCTTCTGCATCTGTTATGTCCTCTTCCTTCAGACTGCAAAGATCCTTTTCATTTCTCCGCACATCAGGTGAGAGCAGAGCGGCAGAGATCGCGGGTTGCTGCTCTAAAAAGCGCTCAAGCATTTCTAGTGCACTGTTCCAACGAGTCACCACATCAATTTTGAGCTTGTGTGCATTCAGCTGCAGTAGCTTCTGCTTTTCTTTGAGGATACGGGTGGCAGTTGTACTGCGATGAAAGAACTTTGCGATGTGCCTTACTCTCCCAAGAAGTCGTGCAACATTCGGCAGTTTGAGACCGGCTTGCGAGGCCAGGTTGATTATGTGCGCGAAGCAGCCGACGTGGGTTAGCCCCGTAATCTCAACCGCACGGACCATATTCGCCGCGTTGTCAGTGACTATGGCTGGGTCTTTACTCATCAGCCCCCACTCCTCCATAGCTTTGGTTAACATTTCAGCTAAACAGACAGAGCGATGGTTCGTTTCAACTTCTGTTGTCTGCAGCACGTAAGACACGAGGTTCCAGAGCTCGTCTATGTAGTGTACTGTCACACTCATGTAACATTCCGTAGCTACAGATGTCCATGTGTCACTCGTAATGCCCACCCTCTCTGCGGTCTTAAGCTTACACATTACACCATCTTTTACTGTCTGGTACATGTTGGGGATCACTTCTTCAGACAGACGTTTGCGAGACACAATGACATAATTTGGTTCCATTACCTTCATTAGCCGCCTGAATCCCACGTTCTCAACAACAGAATACGGGCGCATATCTTTACAAATGAAGCCCGCAATCGCCTCAGTTATTTTGACAGAGCGAGCAGAATTAGTTGGCAGTTGTAGAGTTTTTTTCAGCGTCATCTGTTGCGGTCCGGTGGCAGGCTTGGATAATATGATGTCTTGATGATGTCGCATCATGTGGTTCCTGAGATTAGTAGTATTTCCACAATACTTCACCTCCATTTGGCAGGCTTTGCAAATTGCTTTGCTTTTGTCAAGCTCGTTCTCTGTATTTCTTGTTCTGAACCCGAAATGGTGCCAGATCGGAGCTTTGAGCGTTTCAGGAGTTTTCAAAGCAACCGCTTGCTTAACGTCACTGACCGCCATATTCGTTGTTTTAATGTCCTTCCACCTCGCGCGCATGCGTGAATTTAAGTTAAAGTTCACGGGGAAAATGTAGGCCTATTATAACTGTGATTTTGTGAAAAAAAAAAAAAAAATCGATCCTCTGAGTTACGGATCGATCTTTTGAAATTAAAATGAAAATCGATTCAGAATTGGTGAATCGATTTTTTCAACACAGCCCTGCATTTAACAGTACACTTTATGTACCTGTTACAATAGCACACAAACCAAAACACGTTTAAGCGACGCAAGTTCAAGCCAGTGAACAAACAGCACAATTCTAGCAATGAATACTACACAACAAAGTAAAACAATGAAATAAACACACTCACACGCAACTGCAGACTCCTGTAGATACATCGCTTCTCCACCTCTTTTATGGTATATATATATATATATATATATATATATATATATATTTATACAAACATACATACATACATATACAGTGGCAAGACAAATTATGTGAACCCTTTGGAATACCTGCATTTATGTATACATTTGTCTTAAAACCAGGTTTGATCTTAATCTGTTACATTAATGAAGAAACACAATTTATTTTTTACTAATAACACGCAAATTATTATATCGGTCTTGTACATATTGAATACATCATTCAAACATTCACAGTGTAGGTTGTAAAAAGTATGTGAACTCATAGGCTAATGACATCAACAAAAGCTAATTAGAGTCAGGAGTTGGCAAACCTGCCATCCAATTAATGAGTTTGGAGGTGTGGGTTAGAGCTACTTTGACTTATAGTTGGGAAGGTTTGCACAAGAAGCATCTGCTGACGTGGACCACGCCTTGCAATCTCAGAAGACCTACGATCAATAATTGTTGCTTTGCATAAAGCTGGAAAGTGTTACAAAGTTATCTTGAAGAAATTAGATATTCATCTGTCCACAGTAAATGGAGATGATTTATTACCAGCCAAGATGAAGGGCACAACACAGATTGCTCAATGAGGTAAAAAAGAACCTCAGAGTGACAGCTAAAGACTTGAAGGAATCATTGGATATATATATATATTGGAAGTTGCATTCAAAATCCACTTGGCTCAAAAATTAGAGGGTTGAATGGGTATGAAGCTTCTGCATAAAGTGAAAGATTGGCAAAGTGTACGTTATCCAGTGTAAGTTCTCCAGAATCCTTACTCTGGATTGTTGATCTTATTTCATCATTGTGGCTCTTGGGCATAATTTAGGACAAGAACATAAAGTGACAGGCATATTGGGTAAGAAGGAAAGATTCTCCTAATGTGGGGGCTGTAGAAACCTGAATTTCTATAAAAGAGTGGAAACGACAGTGAAAGCGTGGAAGAGGATGGAGAAAAAAGGGAAAGAAATACAGACAAAGGAAGAAGGACAGATTTATTCTGTTAGAAGATAATACATTTAATAGAATTCCAGGGTGTCTGGTGGCTTATGCTGTCTGGCTCTGCTGTGACTAAGTGCTTCAGACCAGCAGAAGTCACCTCCATTGTGGTCCAGAGTCATACAAGCTGCTTACGTGGTTCATATAAAATCAAAGCCCATAAATGAAACTGTCAGTGCTCTTTAGCAAGAGTAATGTGCCATTACTGGGCATACTGAATGTACAGTCCCATACTGTTTTTGTCTTTACAAATATGCTGTGGATGCATTGCCGGCTGTGATTATTTTCCCAATTGCATCTGAACTTCAGTTAATTTTAAATGATTGTGTTTCCAAAATGGATCATTGAATCTGTTTTAAAACTTGTTATGTTGAGACTGACTGACTTTACTTTTATATTAGGTTGCTCTGAACTAATCAAAACCCACACTGATTGTTCCCTTGGAACGCTGATCATACCACTGATTAGTGTGCCAAGCAACACCTGTTCTCCACTAATTCACTCCCTTCTTAAGCCCGTCTTGTTCTCAGTATCTTTTCTAGATTATTGTTTGTTCTTGAGTACTAATTTCACTCTCTCTGCCTTGTTGGTCCTGTCTTGTGTATCTGTTGGTTGTCCGCATGTCGGATGTGTGGTTGTCTTGCAGTATTGCTGCGTGTCAGCTGGTCTTTCATGGAGGATACCTTGTCTCTGCCCGCGCGTGTCGGGAGAAAAGTTTGCTCATCTCTGCTGGGCGTTGTTCTGCATCTCACTAAGATTCAACTGAGGATTTTATTAATCTGTTTCCTGACATCCACAACGCACACACACATCCTTCGAACACACTCTTAATGGATTGCCCTTTGTGCGACTATGACACGTACACCATTGGAGATTGCTTCCTGCTTCAGCCAGTGTCGGGATTTTCTACATTCCTCAACCTAGTGACTGCTCATTAGTGTTAATAAATCCTTTTAACTGTTCCTCTGCTCTTGTGTCTGTTTGTCTCAATATCGTTCGTTCACGTTTCTATACCTTCATTTTTGAAAATTGTTTACGTGGCTAGGATGTTTCGTGGAACTTTCCTGGTGAAATGAACACGAGGCACTACAACAATAACTTTTATTCACTTTCACACAAATCACAAGTAAAGCAATAGATTATCAGTTAATAAACACATATTATTCACCCTCTTCACACACTTCTATGTTATGACATCAAAACACTTTTACTAGAGACTTGTCAGGCAATACATTTTAACATCTGCATTACATAACCAACTTGATTTACAAGCTTCTTCTAGTGCGATCAAATTGTGTGGTAGTTCAACTGATTGAGCATTGCACTTGCAATGCAAAAGGTATGAGTATGAGTTTCGAAGAGCAGGCGAGTCGACATGTGAGCCGAAAGTGTTATAGAAGCACCACAAAATTACGTGTTTGCTACAGTTGAATTGTTTTTCATCTTACATTTGCTTCTCTGACACTATCGGCTAAGTTTATGTTTGGTGTTTAGGGTAGACAGATAGGATGGTTTTGTTGAACAAAAAAAGATAGATTCAACATCTGGTCATTTATCATAAATCTAAATATCAAATATCTTGCCATCAGGCTTGGGAGGGTTACTTTTAAATGTATTCCACTACAGATTACAGAATACATGCTGTAAAATGTAATTTGTAACGTATTCCATTAGATTACTCAAGGTCAGTAACATATTCTAAAACTCTGTTTTACTTCTTAAGCACTTGTATATTTTTTCACTTGTTTTGACTATAAAAACTCAATTCAGTAAGACAAAATACACATGTTAAAAATACATTCTCTGAAAAACCTAAATGGAGTGTTGTTTCTTAAACAAGATAAATCAAGGTGATCTTTTTTAGAAGGATTTGTAGATCTTTTCACAGGAAAACAATACAAAAATGATCATCAAGAATATGATTTTTGCCCTAATATCAAAGGTCTTATTGAAAAAAGAAATTATGATCTGAAGTGAATTTTCTTGATAAAAAAATATGATCGTGCCTGGAAACATGTGAATGTAAAATGGTTAGAAATAGCATTTTAGCTTAGCATAAAGCTGACAATTTACACAAGGTTTATTTCTATTTCTTCTGCTCCAAACTTCAAACTTACTTCTCTGACTGCTCGTATGAATGTAACACATCATAAGAAAGTGTTTCACTGCTGTTCAAATGCACTTTGGATCGCATCATTTATATGTATATATGTTTTCCATCTGAAAGGATTAAATATGAAATTAAACTGTGGCAGGGCGTAAGTGAATGTAAGTGTATTCTAATTACCAATTATTTAAATTGTAACTGTAGTAGAATACAGTTACTTATATTTTGTATTTTAAACACGCAATCCCTTTAAATGTATTCCGTTACTCCCCTACCCTGCTTGCCATATGAGAATACAGAATATTTGTCTGTAAACACACCAACTCACACACACAGAGGCACAAAACTGCATCTTTGATCCCAGCCCCCATTGATGACACATTTTTAGACATGACAAAAGCATGGCTTTGAAGTACAGCCTAAGTTCGGCGAGAGGAGAGTAACTTAACGTGCCTGGCATATTAAACTCTCACTCCAGTGCTCAACATCACTACCACAGTGTCTCAATATTTCAAGGCGACACATTTGTGAGTGTGCATGTTACAAATGTCAGGGGGAGAATTAATTGTTAATTATCTGTTGCAAAAAAGGTTAACCTGGAGACAGGCTGTTGGGAATAGATTTAGGGGTGATTAGGGGATTAAAAAGAAAAGAATATCTGTTTTACAAATGTGTTCGGATATGCTTGAATTAAGAGCTGGATTTGCTTTGCAGGATGCTTCAGTTGTTTATACAACTGATTCTATTATAGATAAAAATAAACAATTACAAAGTATGCCAAGTTATTGTAATAGTTCACCAAAAAAGGAAACATTTGTCATTAATTACTAACTTCAAACCAGGTTGTTCCAAACCAGGAAAATTTCTTTCTTCTGTGTAACACAAAAAAGAAGACATTTTTAAGAATGTGCATGTTGATTTTTTCTATGCAATGAAATCAAACAGTGAACACAGGCTGTCAAGCTCCAAAAATGACAAAAAAGCACCATAAAAGTCAATATGACTCATGTGCTATATTTGACATATTCTGAAGTCACATGATAGCTTTATGAGGAACAGACTGTAATTAAAGTGATTATTCAATGAAAATCTTCCACTTTCACCATAGCTTTTACATCTTATTTCCACTTTGAAATACTGTATATTGCATATTTGATAACACAAATGAGAACCAATGGTATTCAACATCATTGATGTCAAATGATGGTTGGGAGTTTCTAAGCAGTTGCTGGCTGGCTGGAGGGTTGATTGATTGATTGATTGATTGATTGATACATAGGATTTTGGATTGTCCTCTATAAGAAACCTTAAGTTTAAATATGCAAAACATTTTTTTACTGTAAAATATGCACCATACACCTGAACCGTTGGATAAAAAAAATAAAGAAAATGCAAACCCCAAGGTGGTAATGTATCCACAAAGCGAAGCAGAGCACTATATTTTAATAATTCAACTGGCCAGAGTAAATTATTCCAGTTACCACACCTCAAGACATCTTTCAGTGTTTTATCTCAAGGAATTTTCTTGTTTTAGTCTGTAAAACACTCTTGAGAGTAGAACTATTTTCTTACACCACAGATTCAGTGTCTTGCTTTGATACAGATCAAGCCTTCATTGCTAGTTTGAAATTGACACTTTAGAACTTAGTAACAGAGGTTGGGTTTCTTTTAAGCACTTATTGGAGTATACTACACTTCTCAGTAGCAGGGTGGTAGCATCGCCATTCTTGCATTTCAAGCTTTCAGATGCTAAACTGCTTTATTCAAATAGGCTGTGGCATTCAAGCGATGATTGATTAGTATTAACAGGCTCAAAATGTGCCAAGAAAACATTCCCCACACCATTTCACCACCATCACCAGCCTGGACTGTTGACACATGGCAGGTCCAGTCCATGGATTCATGCTGTAGGTGCCAAATTCTGACCCTACTATCTGTGTGCCTCAGCAGAAATCAAGATTCATAAGACCCAGCTAAATTTTTCCAGTCGTCATCCACCCAGTTTTGGTGAGCCTGTGGTCACTGCGGCCTCAGCTTTCTGTTCTTCACTGGCAGAAGTGGAACGCAAAATGGTCTTCTGCTGTTGTAGCCCATCTGCATCAATGTTCGATGTGTTTTACATTCTGAGATACTATTCTGCTCACTAAAAAAGTACAGAGTGGTTATCTAAGTTACCATAGCCTTTCTGTTACCTTGAACCAGTCTGGCCAATCTCCATTGACCTCTTTCATCAACAAGGCGTTTCTGTCTGCAGAACTGCTGCTCACTGGATGCTTTTGTTTTTGGCACCATTCTGAGTAAACACTAGAGACTCTTGTTCGTGAAAATCCCAGGAGATCAGCAATTACAGAAATACTAAAACCAGCCCATCTGGCACAAACAATCATGCCACGGTCAAAAGTACTGAGATCAAAAATGTTCCCCATTCTGATGGTCGATGTGAACATTAACTGAAGCTCCTGACCCATATCTGCATGATTTTATGTATTGCACTGCTGCCACATGATTGGCAGATTAAATAATCACATTAATAAGTAGGTGCACAGGTGTTCCTAATAAAGTGATCTGTGAGTTATGAGTGTGTAGGTTGTTAAGAGCGAAAGAGTGTATGTTTGTGTGTGTGAGAGAGAGAGAGAGAGAGAGAGAGAGAGAGAGAAAACGTGAGGGTGCTTTCCACAGACATTTAAATACATGTAGGATATTATAGACAATATTTGGCACTACAACAACAACTTTTATTCACTTTCACACAAATCACAAGTAAAACAATAGATTATCAGTTCATAAACACATATTTTTCACACTGTTCCTCACACATTTTAATACCTGCATTACATAACCAACTTGATTCTTCAAGTGCGATCAAATTGTGTGGTAGTTCAACTGATGGATCTCTATGTTTAATTTGGCTATTTTGGTGTGGTAGCCTGTACTGCTCTTTGATATAACTGAAATAATTTGGCAAAGTGATATGGAACTGTTATGTGGTCAAGACCGGTAACTACTTCATAGCCGTGCACATACTAAAAAAGTATTGCACACCTTAGAACGGCCGTCAACCAAGTAGAATCAAGCATTCAACAGCCCTTTGGTAGAAGTAAAAAGAAAAGGGTGTTTAGATGGCTCTTTAGCATTCCTTTTATGACATCAAACACAAAAATGTATATACATGTAAGCAGTTATAAGGTGAAAGTTTTTTCCCAAGTACAATGTATTATTTTACACACACACACACACACACACACACACACACACACACACACACACACACACACACACACACACACACACACACACAGTTGTGTTTCCATGTTTTATGGGGACTTTCCATAGACATAATGGTTTTTATACTGTACAAACTTTATATTCTATCCTCTAAACCTAACCCTACCCCTAAACCTAACCCTCACAGAAAACTTTCTGCATTTTTACATTTTCAAAAAACATCATTTAGTATGATTTATAAGCTGTTTTCCTCATGGGGACCGACAAAATGTCCCCACAAGGTCAAAAATTTCGGGTTTTACTATCCTTATGGGGACATTTGGTCCCCACAAAGTGATAAATACACGCTCACACACACACACACACACACACACACACACACACACACACACACACACACACACACACACACACACACACACACACACACACACACACACACAGCACAGCCAGAAATTTAATTGGATTACAGTTATGTTAACATGGCATCCTTCGCAAACATCTCTGTTGTTTTGTACCCTCATAGATGGTGTGCTTAAATTGCTGATGTGTCTAATACCCGTAAATGTCTGCCCGGTTGCACGCCATCCCTGCCAGCTATGTCTTGAGCTACAGTATATGTGCTAATCTCCCTGCATTGCCATAATTTAAGGAAATTGTCTTGAAGGCACCAGTGTGCTGCGTAAGGGCCATTTTTTTATTTATATACTTAACACAGAGGACCAGACGAGCCAAACTGAGTTCTTAAAAGCCTCTTTTGTTTATTCTCCTGAGGTTTCTGAGAGATCCATATTCCGTCTGA
Source organism: Xyrauchen texanus (assembly GCF_025860055.1). NCBI lineage: Eukaryota > Metazoa > Chordata > Actinopteri > Cypriniformes > Catostomidae > Xyrauchen > Xyrauchen texanus. The sequence goes on from NC_068280.1 coordinate 43,763,694, forward strand.
TCCAATCTGTAAAATACTTATTGATGTATTGATTTAATCAATGTGTCTGCTCAGACCCCGTCAGTGTTTTTTCATTGATCGTACAAGTTATTTCCCCACAGAGTACAGTGTGTCTCTTTTTTTACTGTTGTTTGTCTATTATTGCTGTTAAAAAAGAAAACTGGGAAAGTAAAAAGCAGTTTCAGCAGAACAATTGAAATATTTTAGCAATGGTAGTTCTGAGTTGCAAAATATGTCAGATACTGTAAGACAAAGCATACATTTTAGTTTTAGATTACGTTTTAAATAGTAAATTCAGTGGGTCCATAAAGTCTAGTAACCACTTGTACAAATGATTGCATAATTTTCTAATTTAATTTTAAAACAATTATACAAATTATATAATCAGCATAACAATTTGAGTGAGAAGTTGATTTTAAAACATGACAGCATGCAGTCAAGCTGGCATTAACAAAAGTTTGTGCAAAACCTGATGGCCCATGTTTTCCAACCATTATTTGAGAGGGTTAAAGATCATGTGCTTTGTTGGAAGTAAGGAAATCTGACCTTTCCTGTAAAAGAATGAGCATGGCTAATGTTTACATTGGCTTACATTTGATTAGTGGTCTACAAACAATGCAGAATGTTAACTTATTCATAGCCTTTCTTTTAAGTTTTTCAAAATCTTTCAAAACATCATCTTTATTACCAGGTTTAAATGAAAAAAAAAAGTATCAGACTTTTGGACCCCACTGTAAATCTATCAGACAATATTAGATCTGAGTGAAGACAAATAATTAATAGCCTATTTCAGTTTCAGATTATATTGTTTATTGTTGCAGTGACTGTGGTTTAAATAAAGGTTTGAAGATGCTATGGAAGAAAGTATTACTGAGTTCATGAACACTAAAATGACTCTCGAACTGAATCATCGGGGATTGTCCTGCACATGTAGTTTACGTCTAATTTATCTGCTAATGCCTGGCCTATCTTATACTCTAATGATATTCCTCTGAGATAAGCAGCCCTTAGAGGCCTGAGAACCACAGATTAATTACACAATTAAGCCATCTGTGATTCAACTTCAAAGATAATTGCTTGGTCAGAGTAGTGCTTCGAAGGGGACTCACTGGTGCCATAATACAGGAAAGTGTTTCTTCCTTTTACTTTTCATCGGGGTAAAGAGGAGGTTAAAGGAAGTGTTGTGGATTTTAGGAAATAATGGAGCAACTTGAAAATCACTGACTATGTTTGCAGATTTTTGTCAATCTCAGACTGATACAGATTGCAAAAATACTGTTTATACAGTATGTACACTAAACACTGCAGTCCAATTCTATTGGCCACTTTACTTAAAGGTGAAGTGTGTAATTTTACCTGTCCCGGCTTAATATGCAGAAACAACTTTAGTAATCCATTGGTTGATTGATTTCATCAAAAACTGTCAAAATATTTCTTTATTTGTTCAGACTGATCTCACAGTGAATTTGGTGAGAGTAGGTTGAAAGTTCTTACTGAAATTAAAATCACTGCCCTCAGTTGATGAAGCTGGAAATGTTGTTGAACATTTGGGCATGTTTGAGTGAATATCCACAGATTGGCACTAAAAGCGAGTTGTAAAGCAAGTTGGTTTTTAGTTGTAAATGATGCAATACAGTAAACAGGTATACATATTATATTAACCATACACCCAAACCCTAAACCTACCTGTAAGTGGAGTAAACATTTTATTTTTAAGTGGGAAAATGTAACTTACGAATTGCACTATTTACTGAACGGATGAACACGATTACTTCCTGTTTTTCTCACAGGACAAGAACCTTTGTCTCTGAGGCATTAGTAACGCCACAGAAAAAGGTAAAAATATTTGATTTGATGCAAAAATGTCTGAAAGGAGATGGTACAAGACAGTAAATCAGCAGAATGTAAGGCTGTGAATTAGCTATATTTCAAAATATTTCATTTTTATTTTTAAGAAAACCCTATTAAACATACTTTTCAGCTCTTAAACTCAAATCCGTCCGTCCGTCCGTCCGTCCTTAAATTGCAAATGTTACACAATAATAAACATATACATACAATGGCAAGAACAAGTATGTGAAACCTTTAAGGAATTAGCTGGTTTTCTAAAATAATTGCTCAGACCAAAAAAAAAAAGAAGCTAATCAGAATCAGGCAAACCTGGCATCCAATTAATGAAACCAGATTGGAGGTGTGGGTTAGAGCTAATTTGACTTTCTGTATAAAAAGCATTCAAATATTTTAAGTTTGCTATTCACAAGAAGCATCTGCTGATTTGGACCATGCCTCGCAAAAAAGACATTTCAGAAGACCTACAATCAAAATTGCTTTACATGAAGCTGAAAAAGGCTAAAAAGTTATCTTGAAGAGCTTACATATTCATCTATCCACAGTTAGACAAATTGTCTATAAATGGAGATGATTTAGTTCTGTGGCTACTCTTCCTAGAAGTGGCCGTCCAGCCAAGATGACTCAAAGGGAACACAGCAGCTTAAGATATGAATGAATCATTGTAACTGTTTAACATCTCTGTTCATGAGGTTACTGTACAGAAAAAATTTAACAGCAGGACACAATTAAGGAAGCTTCTGTATTCCAATAAAAACATAGCTGCACACTTGCAGTTTGCCAAAGACCACCTTGACACGCCACAATGCTACTGGAAATTTTTTTTGTGGACTGAAGAAACTAAGGTTGAATGGTTTGGGAAGAACAAGCGGCACTACGTATGGCGTAAAAAGGGCCCCACATAACAACATGAATGTCAGGGTTGCTGTGCACCAGATGAAGCTCCATAGAAGTTGAGTGATGCATCCTAAGAATATGGCTGAGCTGAAGCAGTTCTGTCAGGAATAATGGTTCAAATTAATATTGTGCAGGTCTAATCCGCAGCTGCCAGAAATGCTTGGTTGAGGTTATTGCTGCCAAAGGAGGATTGGCCAGTTATTAAATCCTAGAATTCACTTACTTTTTCCACAGCACTGTGAAGGTTTAAGGGGATGTGTTCAATAAAGACACAAAATATTATAATTGCGTGTTGTTAGATTAAGCACATTGTGCTTTGTAGATACTTGTGACTTTGAAGATGAGATCACATTTTTGGTCCAGTTAATGCAGAAAGCCAGCTAATTCCAAAGGGTTCACATTCTTTTTCTTTCTACTGTATAGGCTTGTAAATTAAGTTGTAGTCTACAGCTACAACTGGGACCTCAATGAAAAATATCTAAAGATGTAAATTATGGATAGCATGACATGTATGTTAACATGGATTAAGGGATCTACATCTATTAGACTCTACTTAGACCCTATAATGTAAAACTGAACACAACATGTGAATTGGGTGCTAATGAGTCTGAGCATGCTATTAAGAGTGTGCGCGTGTGTGTGTGTGTGTACTGTATGCGTGTGATGTCTGTTGAAGCGAGACCATATGGAAGAGGCCACCTGGTGTGCCTGTTCATCTTCTTCAGAGAAGAAGATCAAAGCAAGAAGCAACAACATCAAGCAGTCACTCACAGTAATTACACAAGCCCTTCCATTTATTTTCAAATTAGTGGAATATTATTTTCACATGGTGAACTGAAAGTTCTGGAATTATTTGAGATGAAGATTAAAAACTGCAAAAACTGGTACAACTTCCTAATGACACCAAATAGTTCACTGGTTTTCTTATTTGATTACTAGAACAGAACAAAAGATTGTATATGGTCTATAGACACAAAGCGTCACAGCTGACAAAAACAAAGATATGTCTCTTCTATACAGACCAAACAAATCTACCACCAATGTTGGGTTTCCTTAAAATAATATTTTGGATTATATTCAGCATAAGGTTGCTTCGTGTCACCTAGTGACCAGTTAAAAATGTCAACGCAGTTAGAACATATTGTACAGTAGAGGGGATATGACGTAATTTTCCGTAAAACATGGAGCCTATTGTTCTGCAAACTCAATGAATTACAGCAGGATTGATAATACAGACCAGAAATACAGACGGAAAAAACATCAGACAGACAGACAGACCATCAGATAGATAGTCAGATACACCATATCATACATAGATAAGTCAGTGGGGTTATTTTGTTTTTCATTTTTGATCATATTTGTGCAAAAACCTTAAGTCTTTCAGTTAGAAAAGTTAGAGCACACTATTCCAGAACAGTCTGAAGGTCTGTGCTGAGTTTGGGAGATGTAGCTTGAAAGCTCTAGGAAGAGTTATTGTTAGAAATTTTGGTCTCTGTTTAGTGATTTTGAGTGTGTGATTCTTCTACATGCAAAAGTCACTATACCACAAGGCTCGGGTTCAGAGCAGATATTAGTGCATTGCTTTGTGGTTGCAAGGGTGCCCTGGATGGTTTAAAGGTAGTTGTGTACTGTTAAATAATGAGCACTTTTACACACATCAAAGGAAAATAGCAGTAAAACAAAATGTGATTACTTCAATTGTTGTTGTCAGCAGTTACATCTTAGTCCTCAAATGACTATAAGTATTCAATTTGAATCCTCTCCATTTTCCAAATGGCTTCCTCTGAAACAAAAGTGACAATAGGGTGTGTTAACGACATCATGTGTCACCACACACAAGAACACACATGCACGTCTATCTGCATGTGCTGTACCTCCCCTTTCAATGGAAACCTGATGTAAAGTCATGTATTGTGCCAGTTTCTCACAGAAAGAAATATGTTTCGTTGTAACCGTGCTGAAATATTGGCAGTGCAGTATGATGACTGAACATAATAATAATGTTAGCTGTTGCTTGTGCCATATTGTGGCCATTAAGAAAAATTACTCAAAGCATCATTCACTCCTGGAAATGTATTAAAAAGTCATTTTAGTGTTGACATAGTCTTAAAATAATGTTCACCTATTCATTTCTCACATCTGTGAGTATACTTTATCACTGATTCAAAGTAAAACTCAACATAAACTTTAAAAGAAAATGATGGCCTTATGCCTATGCTCTTTAAGATCATAGCAATAATGTCTGTGCTGTTAGAAAAGAGATATAATTTGCCAAATGTATACCATTTCTACTGTTATTTAGCCAGTGAGCTGGGTAAGCTTGTTAAGAAAAAAGTTACTTATAAAGTAGTTAAACCACAGTCAAGCTACTGTAGCTACCCTTTTTGAAAAGGTAGTTAGCTACACTGCTAGCTAATAACAGATAGTAGCTAACTATGTTGAAGCTATTTCATCTGAATAAAAACAACAAACTAAATATAACTAAATAAAAAAAATATGAACCAAATATTATTTTGTAAAATGGTTGTAATTAATATAATTTTGTAAATCACTACAAAACTTAAGTAAAATGCCGCACAAGAATCTGCGAAGGGACTGAATGCAATGAAACAGTGAATAGATACATTTAAATGAACTGTAAATGTGCTAATTCACTAAAATAAATTGGATTTCCCAATGCTTAATATGAGAGAGATGACATTTTAGAAGAGCATGTTTATTTCCTCATCTCATAGGTACTGTAAAGTTGTGTGAACTATACATTTGATTCGAAAAACATTTGAATAGTGGTGAAACACTTTCATAAGATGTGTTATATTCATATGAGCAGAAGAGAAATAAGTTTGAAGTATGTTTTTAGCAGCAGAAATAGAAATAAACCTTGTGTAAATTGTCATGTGTACATTTAGCTTTATGCTAACTCTTACAAAAATAATCTTGGTTACTGTTGTAACCTCCGTTCCCTGATGGAGGGAACGAGAGCTTGTGTCAAAGTAGTGACACTAGGGGTCTCTCTTGAGAGCCTCGGTTACCTCTTATCTTTGACAAAAGGCCAATGAGAATTGGCAAACAGAATTTGCATGCCCCTCCCCCCGACATATGGGTATAAAAGGAGGGAAGTGTGCTTCTGTTCAGAGTAAGGTCCCGGCCATTTCAGCGGCTTAGTACAGTGTTGTGGCAAGAGTTCTGATTGGATAAACATTTAGTTTTTTGTTATTCGTTTGTAGATGAATTATGAGTGGAAAGTGACTGAAAATACATTGGCAAAAAGGTCAATGAAAGGATAAAAAAATATTTATTTATTAGGCATGTTACGCCTTTGCTGGCACTGAAAAATTGCCACTGACTGATACTGTGATGAGGTACAGTTAGAGCCACAAATGCAGCTTAAAAACCGATTTAAACCAAATACCACTACTATCTGGGAATATTACTATCATACATACAGTTTGAATCAGAGGTAGTACTGTGGAACTGGTACACCGTGCAACACTTCGTTAACATAAGAGCTGTCTATTTAAGCGTTTAATTTCCCATTTTACTTTTATTTTTGTTATGATTTGAGAATATGAATGTTTAATTATTTTTTATTATTTTTTTATTTAATGCTCTAGTTTAAAATGAAATACACTTTTGTTACTAACCAGGTCTGTTTTCTTTTGGTTTATGTTTTCGTTGCCCCCTCTAGTAGACTTAGAAGACAACATTGATTTAAATACTGACACACAGCAACACTGGCTCAACTAATGGCATGACTTTCTGTTTTTTTGACCACTGGAAAACGAGGGTGTTTGGGGAAACTAGTTTGAAAACATTATTTTTGTAATTCCATTTGGTGATGCTATTACACACTTCACCTTTAAGTTAGTAGCATCACTACTTCACTACATCACTACTACAGCAATTCATCTTTGTTATTGACTGTTTTATGGTTACTGTTTCTCTATCTCTGATTCTTCCTCTACCAGCATTCATCATGAATCCCATGTCCCATCTCTACTACAAAAAGAGCAGCTACTCTCCGTACCGGGACAGAATCCCTCTTCAGATAGTCCGGGCGGAATTAGAGCTTTCACCAGAAGAGCGCTCTTTCCTTTCGGCTGTGGAAAAGGGTGACTACGCGGGGGTCCAACATGCACTGCGTGAGGCTGAGGTGTATTACAATATTGATGTAAACTGTGTGGATCCATTAGGCCGCAGTGCACTACTAATAGCGATCGAGAATGAGAACCTTGAGGTGATGGAACTTCTTTTGGATCATGGGGTGAACACTGGAGACGCTTTGCTCTACGCCATCCGCAAAGAAGTGGTGGGAGCCGTGGAGTTACTGCTGTCCCACAGGAAACCCAGTGGAGAGAAACAGGTTTGTTTGTGTTGAGCTTTTAAATGCAATTTCCCTGCTGAATAGACCTGCTTAGAACAGTTTGAAGTTCCATGTTGATCCAAGCTGGTTAATGCTGGTTTTGTGCTTTATCTATCTGGTTTTCCTGCAGAATTTGCTGGTGAAGCTAGTCAACCAGCATGGTCTTTCTGGTGAAGCTGCTTGACCAAACTAGTCTGCTAGTTATACTAGTTATGAAGTGTGGCAGGGTATATTAGCATCCACAACACAACAGATTCAGTAATTGAGTGAGTTTTTAAATTAATACTAATGTGTGATTTTTTTGACAGATTAATTTAAAGACTAATTAATATGTTGCCATTCTAACAAACATCATATTGCGCAAGGAACAAAACAGAACGCAGGTGTCTAGAGACATGTTTTTAAAAGCTGACATTCTTTTTACCCTGGCATTGGGTCTAAAAAGTGTGCCAATCAGGCATGAAGCACTTGACACTGTAAAAGGCAATATGTGGTGGAACGGTCAAATGTTTTTGGGTAAGTTAATAAAAATAGTAATCCACTACAAATTATTAATTATTTCTCTAAAATTGTAATCAGATTACTGTACTAATTCATTGAAAAATTATTTGTATTACAAATTACTGTACTTTTAAGTTGCTTTCTAAAACACTTTTCCTCTCAACAAATTCAAAATAATGTCTACATTTATTTCTTGTTAATTGGTACACATAATGGCTCCTACACTACACAACTTTCAAAGACGTCGGATCGTAGTACCGTTCATATTACACAACTGTCTGTCTTGTCACTGAAGTCGTAGCGCTTTCAAATTACACAACGAATCGGCAACAGGGGTGAACACATTACAAGACATTTTACTTTTGACGAATCCCCGATGACTGGACTCCAAATTACGTTTCACAACAGAGTACATGCGAGAAGTGATACGAGATACGAAAACAAATGATCATACGTTATGCGTTTCAGAATATGATGTGTATGTTTTTAATCGCCTAAAGGCATCATATGTTTTATTACAATATGAAAAATACCTCCTACTGAAAAATCTACCTATTTGCTTACCTGACAGTCCAAGAGAATTGGCAATTTCTCTCCAAATCTTCTCTTTCTCTACCCGGTTGTGGTACAGTTCAGATGAAACATCAAATATGCACTGATGCTCCTGCCAATGTTCCACTAATTTTTCCTCCATTTCTTCGGTCCAATGAGACTTTCTTGTGCCCGTGCCCTGTTTCTCGCTCTCTGGTAGGTCAACGCTGCAGTTGTATTCAGTCAAAACATATTTCACATTGCACGATTTGGAATCGCAGACCGGTCCAGATATTTAACATTCTAGATATCTTGCTGACATCGGTGATGAGACAACGCTTCTCTCAAATCACGTCTTTGATAGTTCATACATGGCGATCATCGCTCATGGGAGCGGCGATCTCCACAAAACTGTTGGCAAGCAAAAATTGGGCTTAAAATCGTGTAGTGTAAACTCGGCATAAGTCATACACTCACCACTTCACATATCTCCCTTACAACGACTTGTTATGGGCCATAATTCATGTATTCTACATAAATCATATATTTGAAATAAGCATAAACCTATAACGTATTTAAAAGTAAATTAATTGAAAGTCAGTAACTGTAATCTGATTACAAGTATTGAAAATTCAATGTAGAAACTACTTTTTTGACCAAAAAGAAATTAAATTACAGTAAGTAATTACTTCGTTACTGAATTACACCCAACACTGTGTCAAAAATGTCCTGTCTAGTGCTTTTTATGTAGAAAAACAGACAGACACTTTTATTGAGGTTTTATTTTGTTTAGTTGATTTAAAACTCGAATATGCATTAACTTTAAAAACCTCATCTTATTGGGAGGAAATGTGAAATTTTGCAAAATTGTTGCCACAGTAACATCGTTTTCTTGAGATCAGGTTAGTAGATTTAGTAGCAGTGCATGAACAGTGTTGTACATTACAATACAGTATTTGCATATGTATTTTGTCTGTGTTTATGTTTTTGTGAAATGACTAATTACTTGATGTGTTTGCATATATTGAGTGAGTGACCATGTTATTTCTTACAGTGTGATATGCAGGTGAGAACTGTGCATGTGTTTGGATGAGTGGGTGTTCCAAAATTAATAGAAAAGATGAGATGGCAGAGATTTGATTCAGAGTTGATTTTCACCTCATGTAGCATAGCAAACCTTTAATGGATTGAATTTTGTCATCCTCTAATCTTTCCCCTCATTCAAGGGTAGATTAACTTCAACTGTTTGCATTCCTGTATTCTCACAGATCGTGTTTTGCGACAGGGACACGCTTAATTTCGCAGCCAGTGGAGGGTGAATGAGAATGCAACTTTAAAGGGCTAGTTCACCCAAATATTTACTATTTTTGTTATTCTTGAACCTGTATGAGTTTCTTATGTAAAACACACATGGAAGAATTATAGCAGAATGTCCAAGCAACTCTCTTCCATATAATGAAAGTGGATGGTGACCAGGGGCTGCCAAGCTCCAAAATGGACAAAAAACATGATAAAAGAATCATATCACAAGTTCATACGTTCATAAGTCTTCTGAGCAATGTGATAGTGTTCTGTAATGAACAGATTGAAATATAAGGTGTTATTAACTAAAAAGCATTCAAAATCTTTCTTGACAGCCGTGGTCACCATTCACTTTCATTGTTTGCAAAAGATCAGTGTAAACTTTACGCTAAACATCTCCTTTTGTGTTCTGCAGAAAAAATAATGTAATTTGGGTTTCAAAATTATGCTGAATTTTCATTTTTCAGTGAACTATTCCTTTAAGTGAGTTTTGCTAACATAAACTGAAAAAGGGCATGTGACATGCCATTCACTGTGACCCACAGTTTGACTTGTGTGGTACAAGGCCAAAAGGAAACCACTATACACAAACGCTATCACTATACATGTATCACTGGTAGGGGTTCTGAATGCCTTTTTTAAGGAGTAGAATTTCATAAAGATTCACTCTAATCTCCATCTATTTAGATGACATAAAGATGAAGCAGAGCATAGAAAGTGCAGCATCTCACTAAATTACTTTTTGAGTCATTCTTTTCTTAAGCAACAATTCCACTGAGAAGTCTTTATGCTTCTGTAATTAAATATATACACATTTTTCAAACTAACATCAATCTTTTAACTCACGACCAGCTAAAAAAAATGTGTCTGGTTAAATTCTTTAATTATTTACTCATCCTCATGTTATTTCAACCCCATATAACTTCCTTCCTTCTGTGGAATCAGAAAAAAAAAAAAACAATGAAAGTGAAACCTACTGCAAGTGAAACCTACTGCATCTCCTTTTGTCATACGTAGAAGAAAGTCATACAGGTTTGGAACAACATGAGGGTGAGTAAATGTTGACAGAATCCCTTTAAGGGTGCATTAGGGGAAATAAAGCCAATAGCAAGATTTGTACTTTTTGCTTTATTATTTGGTCTTATAAAGTGAACTCTAGTGGTGCAGATACATCAAGTGAGATTGTTTAAGGAAGTGCCATGGGGCCTAAATTGGAATCTAGCCATGTACCATGCGCACGCCATTCGCAGTGCATGGGCTATTTTGCATAGCTATCACTATAGCAACCCTTGCAGCCACTTGGGAGTTCTGGGGGAGGACTGTTATACTAATGGACTGAAAATAAATCTCAAAATAAAATGTGTTTGCAAACCTTACTTACTCACTCGCAGGGTTGTAACACTGGCGAACCACAAATCATATTTCCATAATGTTTTCATGGCAGAGATGACTGTCTTTATGATAGGATTGAGTATTTTGGTCATAAACCGCCACTTAAAAATAAATAAATGGTGTCAAGCATGTGAAATGTTTTTAAGAGTATGTTAGTGATGTGAGTGGCATCTCCACTTTAACGTCACTTGTACATCACAGCCTTTGACTCCGAAACAGGGATAAAAACAATCAGAGGGGGAATTCACTAATAGTGAATCTGATTCGCAACATTCCTTTAGTAAATAATGTGCTAAAACAACGCAGACAACACATGCAAACAAACCATGCAATAGCTCTGCATGAATTTTGCCAAGCAAATAGTGCTGAGTTAAAAAGATACAATCTATAATAAGTAGGGCTGTTAATCGGTTACAATTTTTAATCGAATTAATAACATGGTATACCAATTAATTAATTGAATTAATCGCAATTAATCGCATAAATAAATATTTGCTGAGAAAGCCCTTCAAATAACAATAATTCAATATATATTGATCAAATAATTATAAATAGTTATATTTAAATAATTATAAATACACCATACAGTATATATTTAAAAATAGTAATACAGAAAATGTTAATGCATTACATTATTTAGGCACACAAGTTAAGCATAAAAAAAGACAATACAAAAAGTGGCTTTAGAATGCAATAAATAGTTTATTTCCATATTACTGAACATAAGACTATCATTGAATTCGTCAATCAGTGCCAGATTTATTATTAGGGCTTGTCTAAGGACGCGTCAATGTACACCTGCATCAGATGGACAATTTTGGAGCATCTCTGTTGCATTGCATCATAAACATAAAATTTGTAGGACGCTGTGTTAGGTTAAACGAAGTTTGAAATGTCTTGAGATCCCTGCATTTGGATTTGTGAATCATTAAGCTGTGTTTGTATGCAAGAATGTGTTCTCATCATGTGTTGTTTGCTCTCGGTAAGTGTGGTTTGATCTCTGTTTGTATGAGCAGTGCGTTGCCTAAACAGCGAGTTTCGCTTACTGCCCCCTGGAGAAAACAGGTGGTACTCCATACTTGAATTGCCTATATGGAAGGCATTTATATTATTACAGCCGGGTACATGATTAATTGCGTTTATTTTTTTAACATGTTATTTTTTATAGAATTAATCACACTGAATTAATGCTTATTTAAATAGAAAGGGGGCATGTTTGCGCTGAAAAGAATGTTGGTAACTTTAAATGCAGTGAAATAGCTACCTTACTATAGAGCCTGGATATACTAGATTATGGTTGATTAGGGAATTCTGTCAGGACCACTTTCGTCAAATAAATACTTTACTTGAATACATAAATGAATACTTTATTTACTTATAGACAGTTAAAGCTGGGCAAATTCTCCTTCCATCCATGCAGCCATGCATGGACAGAGCAGGGAGTTCAGCAAATAACCCCACCCCGAACTTGACTCGTGTGACCTGCCTGAACTGACACTACGCTTGATTTAGATGCAGATTTCATTAAATTAATGCAGATTTTCTTAATCAGTATTTTTAACTTACTTTCAAGTCAAAATATCTACCAACATTAAAGCAAGATAAATTGAGAAGCAAAATTGTGTAATATGATTTATGTTAAGATAATAATTATTAAGATAATAAGACTTGTTTTCAAAAGAATATCGATTAAAGATTGATCAATTTATTATTTCTATTACCTCATTGGAAATTTTTTTTCTTTCTTCTTCTTTTAAGTATAAACTTCACTAAAATGTGTTTGATTTATACTTAAAACAAGAAGAAAATAAATATTGCCAAGTGGAGTAAGAAAAATAGATGTCATTTTTTTAATAAAACTTGTGCTTCCAAAGTTAATGTATCTTGTTTTTACTGGAAAACAATTACTGATTAAGATTAGTGATTGTTTTTAGTGTAGTACTGAAATACTACAAACAAAAGTAACAGCTGTTTAATGAATTTGTACCAGAAATTATGCACAGGTACATGGAAAGACCTTTGGATGTGTGCGGATGTGATGGATGGGTAGAAAAGTTAGAAAATTAGGTGAAAGACAGCTCTTACCCCATTGGCAAATTGTGTTTTAAGCATAAATCTAACAAATGTTTGTGAGGTTTATGCTAAAAAATAAAACATTTATTAATTAAATATATATTCTCTGAAAACAAGTCCCACGTCTCAAGTAAATTTATCTTTTTAAAAGACTGTTTAGATGTTTTTACTGAAAAATATTTTTAAGAAAATTATTGTTTGCAGTGTAGCACTGAAATACCATACACAAATGTGATGTAACTGTTTAGTAAATTCCACTTGAATTACACACAGGTACATGGTAAAACCATTCAATTTGTGTGGATGTGATGGATGGGTAGAAAAGCTAAAAACTGAGGTGAAAGACAGAGTAGATGAGGAGAAAGAGAGGAAGGGCTCTGGCTGAGTTGAGGTTTATCTTTCTGACAAGGTTCATCTCCAACTGCATCACACAGCTGCAAGGGCATATTCATAATCGCTCTTCTCTTCAATTTCTTCTTCTCATTCCGTTCTTCTTTACACTCCTCCTGTACATACAGTGGTATTTCTGTACATTTTTGAGATCTCTTTTGAAACTCTTTCTTATGGAAAAGTCTCAATTTGCTCTTCATTTAATCTTATTTATGTCTAGGACAAAGAATTGTGATAATCAAGATGTCTAATTTGTGATTTTATTTCTCCAATACAAAGAGCGAGCTGCAATCTATCTAGTCATTGGTATTCTGCAGCTTAGCAGAATAGCTTGTGTTTACTTGGAGAGTGTGGGCTGATGAATTGACATATTGTATGGACTCTCATTAGTTTTTGCAGGTTTTCACACTTTTTATTTGCCTTTTCTCTCTCACAGGTTCCATCATTAATGATAGACACTCAGTTTTCAGAATTCACGCCTGACATCACACCCATCATGCTCGCCGCCCACACAAACAACTATGAGATCATCAAACTCCTGGTCCAACGCAAAGTCACAATCCCTCGGCCGCATCAAATCCGCTGTGACTGTGTGGAGTGTGTGTCCAGCTCAGAGGTGGACAGCTTGCGTCACTCTCGTTCTCGCCTCAACATATATAAAGCACTAGCCAGCCCCTCTCTCATAGCCCTCTCTAGCGAGGATCCCATCCTTACCGCTTTCAGACTGGGCTGGGAACTCAAGGAGCTCAGTAAGGTGGAGAACGAGTTCCGACAAGAATACGAGGAGCTTTCTCAACAGTGCAAGCTCTTTGCTAAAGACCTGCTGGACCAGGCACGTAGCTCCCGTGAGCTGGAGACCATCCTCAATCACCGTGATGACCAGAGCGAGGAGCTGGACCCAAGAGAGTGCAGAGACCTGGCCAAACTCAAACTGGCCATTAAATACCACCAGAAAGAGGTAAGGAGATAGGTAGCTTCTAGAGTAAACCTACTGAATTGTCATTGCTACACATTGCTACCCATAGAAGATTAATTAGTTCTGCACATTCAAAGAAGTCAGTAAACACATGGCCCATACAGTGCTATTGAACTTTGAAGCCATGCTTGAATGGGAGTCTATGGCAGATACCTGTACCTTTGGATTTCAATGGAGCAAATATCAATGTTGATTGGACAAGAGGCTCCAAACATGGGAGTCTATGGGAGTTTTATAAGTGCTGTCTGAATTGGAAAAAGCATGTGATTGTTTACTAGACAGCGGGCTTTTGATTAATGTATATTTGTCCCACCTTAAACCCATGATGAATGGTCAAGCTCTCAAATGGGTGAAAATTTGCAGCAAACAGCCAATAACTGAAAGAGTGATGTGTGTAACTGGCATTGTATGGCGGGTCAGAAAATCAAATAAAGACAGTTAGATGTTATCTGTTGTAACACATTTATTTTAGTGTTCTTAATTCTATTTTTATTTTTTGCCAAATTATTGCAAAAACATTTCTTTAGGTAATTTCACTGTTTGAGAATAATTTGAAAAGCAGCTTTTAGGAGCAACATTGCAGACACCAAAGGAAAAAACAAAAACAATTATTACTGAAAAGCACCACCTGCCACTGGCACAAAAATGCTTTTGTGATTGGTTGCACCATTTTCAGCAGTGTAAAGATGCCTTTGGTGGAAAAACTGCATTAAGCATTATTAAATTAGCTTTGGCTTTCATTGGGGAACTGAATTACTTTTCCAAGTTTTGCAGAATTTAACCCTTCTACAGACCCTGAGAATATTCTTTACTTTACTTTTTTTTTAAACCTAAAGCAATAGACAGAGTGTCTTTCTCTCTTTGTCTATCTCTTGAGTATCTTCAGCTCTCTGATCCAAAGTGATGTGTGAAGGGGTACAATGTGTGTTTAAGGCAAGAGGCTTGATGAGATTAGAAAGACAGGAGATGAGAGAGAATGAGAGAAGAGCAGAGGCTAGATGAAGACAGGGAGTGATGTGCTACATAGCATCTAAAGGGAGAGAGTTTTGGTAGCTGTATACATGTAGCAAATGCTCTCAAAGAAGTTAAGCTGTTTTTGAGAGAATCCCTATATTTATTTATTTATTTGGTGTCTTCAAGTACTTTTTGTCAACATTTTGAGCTATATTGCTGCTGTTGGCTTCTTAGAAAACTCTGAACCTTCTCAGAAATGTTTTCTTTTACGTATCACTAAAACATCTCTTGGTGCCATTTTTAACTTCATTTCGCAGGATTCCATAAAAAGCCTTGGTTTTCACAAACTACATTCATAGCCTGAACAACAGGGATGTTACTAGGTATCAGTGGCCACTTAGGTCCTCCAAACCACCAGGGTGCCCCGGTTGGTAATCTAGGGGTCTCAAATTCCTTGCACAAATTTAAAGGAATATTCTGGGTTTAATATAAAGTAGAGATGTCGATAACCACAGAAAATATCGATCCTTGCTGAGCAGAAGTGGGCTTGGCCAGTGTTATATGAAAGGATCTTGTAGGTGGTTGAGTGTTTCAGTGAAATAAACCTTTATTTACTTCATCGGTGTTAAATGTGTCATTTCTGCACCACTAGAGCCACAGTGTTTACACTTTCGGGTAAATCAACATATAACATTTTTGTCGTTTTTAAAGCTTGACAGCCCCTTGTCGCTATTTGCATCCTTTGTATGGAAAAGAGCAGCATGAACATTCTTTTAAAATATTTTATTTTGTGTCCCACAGATGTAACAAAGTTATGTGATTTGGATTGACATGAGGGAGAATAAATGATGACAACTATCCCTTTAAATTTCAGTAAACAAATTTCAATCATTTTAAGCTACAGAATTTAGGCTTCTGTTTTCTTAGAAAGGCAGCTCTCAATCTGCAAGTCAGGTCAACTCAAGGAGACAGCTTTTCACACATATCATATCATTCTTCACAGTGTCATCCCTGCCGAGGGAGATAAAGAGCGTGGTGAGAGAACATCAGATCTCTCCCTGTATTTATAGTTGTGTTCTCCGCCGGAGGAATTGCTCGTTCTGTTCTCACTGCTCGCTCTCGAACGGCACCCTGGGATTAGAGTACTCTTTCCCTCCACACGCTCTCTCGCAACATTCTCTTACTGATCCAAATCAAACACACAGATAGAGGCGAAGCAGAGAGGACGTGAGAAAGATAAAGAAGAGACAGTGAAAATACATCTGACTGAGAACAAATTGTTGCTGAATAATACAACGCAAATCAATTTCTGTCTCTGCCTGGTCGGCAGGTTGGATCGCTCCAGGCCAACTGAGCAGCGATGGTTTCTTTTGTTCTGATAGAGCGAGGGAGGAGAGAGACAGAGAGTGCAGTTTATTCTTTCACTGCTGCACTTTTCTACTGTTCTGGACCCTGTACTGTAAAAGCAATCAATGGCTCTCGGTTTTGATGACCTTTTTTGTTACCGGGATCTAAGATACCTTGTGCATAATTGTATGCTTTCTTTTTTATGGCATAGTATAGAAGGGAAATTACAGAAAATAACCAGGGAAGGGATACGTTGTGCCAGATTCAAACTTGCATTGCCCACATAAGCACCATGGGTCAATTTGTCAGAGAATGTGGGTGAAACACCATGCCAACCTATGAATATTCAAGATTAATAGACTAATCAAGTAATCGTTCAGCACCAGCGAGACAACCAATGGCAGATAATATGTTACCTGATGGTTTAAGAGATCTACACCCAACCATGAACCAGGTGTAGATCTCTTATACCATCAGGTAACATATTATCACTTAATGGTTAAAGCTTTCTATGAACACTAACCTGATCCTACTTTTGATGTTATAAACTGTACTGTTATATGTGGTGTTTTATAATCACCTATAACCCCATTAAACATTAATATGAGTAAAATTTGACTGAGCAAGAAGGTAGGAGTAGAGGAAGAAGGTATCAGGAAATGGAGAGAGAGAGACAGAGAGAGTATTCAAGGCAGGGGGAAAAAAAGATGACATTCTGGCTACAGTTAGATCAGGCTTTTCTTTGGCAGCTTGTGTGTGAACTGGAGTTTCAGTTGGTTGCCCGTCTGCTTCTATAGTTCTACACACATGCCTACCCTTTCCTTGTCATTTATTCATCTCACTCAGTAAGAATAGCTGGGACTGCATAAATTAACCAGCACTCCAGTGTCTCTGTGACAAGCAGCTTGCTCTCAACAACTTAAATACACAAGGAAGTTTTAGTGGCATGGGATTTGAAACAACCCATAAGACAAAATGCTATCTCAGCTTTAAGCGGATAAAAGTTGACAATGCATACTGTTTGTTAATGTGAATAACTGCTTTTTTACCCACTTCAGTCGTATTGTGTCAAGCCTGCCTCCTGTTTTGGGGTTACATAATAGTGTATGCCAGTGTTTCCTACAGAATTCAGCTCTTGCAGCAGGAGGAAATGCCCCTCCTAAACATTTAAAGTTTTATATATAAGTAAAATTTACATTTATTTATTTAAAAAAATATTGCAAAAGTATATCTGTGTCATATGAACATTGAACAGTTCATTAAAGCTACACTATGTAATTTTTTTTTTAAATAACAAAATGTTATTAATGAGAGAGTGCAACAAAAATCCATCTTCCAAACCATGTCTTTACTTTACCCAAATACACTTTGATAAACCTATAATAATGATTTATATTTTAGAGCTGTTGGGATGAATTTCACAGGAAATTGCATACATTCGTCATAAGCCCATACGTGTTCACTTCATATCCGTACACAGAGAAAATAAGCTCCGGCTACTGAAGCGCATGGATAGTGTGGGAGTAGCGTGAAGCTGAAAGTTTGTTGTCACTACGAATAAGAAAAATTTACCATGGATCATTCAAAACATCCTGGGAATCACCGGTTGTAAAAACAAAGAAACCCCAAATAGAGCAGAGTCTACTAACAAAAATGGAAAGCAACAAAGTCCGTAATAAAACCCAAATCAACATCGGCTTGGCTTTTCAGAGTTGGCGACAACTCACAGATCTGAAAGGATTTCAGCGACCCAGAGTGCTTTTTTCTTACTTAACAGGTAAGATTTTATATATATGTGGTTTATGTATAGTTGTGTAATCACACACACACACACACACACACACACACACACACACACACACACAAACACAGGTTTATATAAATAAATCCTTTAGTCCTAGGCTTGCCAAGGACATGCGAGTCTTGAAATTATGTTGACCACTGGTTATACAAATTTACAATGTTTGACCTTATAAGACTAGCAATCGTTATGTCTAATGTTAACGAACGTTGCCTGACTTTTGTAACGTAATTTACTTCAAAACATCAATGTTTCCAATAAGTCAAAACAACAACATATGATCTGGCATGTTTTCGGCTATCTGTCTTTTCGTTAATTATTTATTTGTCAATTTTCTCTAATAAGATGTCCTGTATCCATGTCTACACCAGTGCCTCGAACCACATTCTTCTGCACAGAGTAGCAAAGCTGAAGCACAACTTGCGTTATTACCAAAACAATGTTCTTCTGCAAGACACATACAGTTTTATTTTTAAATCGCTAAAGGGCCAAAAGTTACATAGTGTAGCTTTAAGCATTGTCACGTGCTTGTCCTTCGGACAAGTAAATAGGTTATTCACTTGTCCAATTAAAAAAGTTACTTGTACGGTATATTATGATACATTGCAGAAAATGCATACAAACTGATATGAAAATGCATCGGAACTGCACACAAGACTTTCACCTACTGTTGCACTTGTGTACATGGTAGTGTGACAATAAAGTGATTTGATTTGAAAAATATATCAATACAAATTTAGAAACAGTGCTTTTTTAACAGCTTTGAAATTTTAACAACAGTTTCAAGTATTTAAGTAAACATTCAGCAATTACTGCTGGTCTTCACTGTATGATTATAATAATTTTTAAAGCTATTTAAGTTATCCAGTCAAGAGCATTGAGTGTTTTCTTGTTAAGGTTGTTTGATTATTATAATGACACTAGACAGCAGCAGGTCTATTAGCTTATATTTACACTTATGACAATTTGATTCACATCCGTTTTTCCCCCACTGTTTGCGTTCACTTTAGACATAACTCACTGTGTTAACATGACTGAATACCTCACGAAGACGGGTATTTTGGTCATTGGTCATTTTGAAATGTATTTGACCGTTCAGGCACTTATCAGCATCACTACAAGCGTTCTCAAAACATACGTGCATGTTCAGCACACACACATAAGCCAATCGCTATCAAATTAAGCCAGGTTTATTCTCAAACTGTTTATAAAGTTATACTCTATATTATTATTAAGAATATTAACTTTGTAATATGTGGCACAGGCCTAGACTATATCACAAATATAGCCGGTTATTTTTTTGCTGTTGAAACTTTAATCAGGCTATTTGTCTGGCTGACATAAAAAAACAAGCGTTAATGTCGAGGCCTAATTCTAAATGTATTATAATAACTAATGACAACAACCATATTATTATTACTATTATACTATATTATTAAGTAATATTTTTCAAATAATTTCTTAATTCGTATGCAGCATTGCTATGGGATCTGAAAACTCAATAAATTTCTGTGTGAAGTCACTTTAACAAAAGCCTTTGAATGAGTGCCTGTGAATTCCAATATGGTGAAATGCTCTCATCTCTGCTACTGTCCACAAAAAAAAGCTAGTGTTATAAGATTGTTTTTGATTTGTAATTG
Source organism: Xyrauchen texanus (assembly GCF_025860055.1). Classification (NCBI taxonomy): domain Eukaryota; kingdom Metazoa; phylum Chordata; class Actinopteri; order Cypriniformes; family Catostomidae; genus Xyrauchen; species Xyrauchen texanus. Next base: position 43,783,709 of record NC_068280.1, read on the forward strand.
TATAGTAACTTGTAGTGGCCAGTTGTGAATTTAGAGAGCTGTAAATACAATTGAATGCAACACATCCGTTGTTCTGTGCTGCGTAGTTGCAATTCAGCTTCACGATTTGATCACTTACAATTAACTGTTTAGCAATTATTAAGCTGCTCTGCATAATATAGGCTACAGTAAATAAACATGTGCTGCTGTGATATTCATCCATATTCTCAAAAGTAGTTCTGTACTTAGTGGCCAGATTAAATATTAATTATTAGAGATTTCCTCATATAAATGGATCAATTATACATCACTATTGTTCATTTTTCAATTCAAAGTATCAAAATGGTAACGTTGGGCCCTTGCTCTGCACTAAGTAATTTTTTCTCTGGGGTGCCATAACAGCTCTATGGTGGTTACACATGCCAGCAGGCATGGTTTACAACGGTGGTACAATGCCTATTTATGTGTCCCTGAAACAGCATTTCTCTGGCCTGTGAGGACAGCAGCCATGACATTGCTGGGTCAGTGAAAGGAGGTGCTTCACCTTCAAATGTTGATCGTCAAGATCAAGACGATATACTAAATATTAATAGTTATTACTGACTTAGTTTTATTTTGGATTCATTATAAAAGCATTTTTGAATTTTTGGTTTTCTGTTACCAGAATAAATACAATTATTAATGAACTGTAATACATTTTTTACAACAATTGATTGAATACCTGTCGCGCACACACACACAAGACGAGACAGTCACAATGTCAGAGTAAACTGCTTTATTCGATAAAGCAGTCAACAGTACAAAAAGGGCAAATCCAGAGAAGAGTGGTAAACGGGAGCGTTAAGGTCGAAGCCGGGAAACAAGCATGAACTAGACGGGACTAGCGAGAGGAAAAGACAGGGGGACTAGAGGATCACAAGTGCTGGCAAAGCGAGGGGGGGTAAACTAAACAATAACCAACAAGAGTGAGACGAAAGGGTTGTGATATATATAGGGGAACAAACGAGCGGTGCAGGTGAAACGAATAACAGGTGATTGGGACGAGTACAGGTGAAACTAATGATCCCGTGATTGGGTGCGAGCATAGAGCCAGAGGGGGGTGTGTGGGAGTGAGCGAGTGAGCTCGATCGAGGGGCGTGAGCGTGTAAGCTCGCGGAGTGAGCGCGTGAGCTCGACGGAGGGAAGCGAGCGTGTAAGCTTGATGGAGGGAAGCGAGCGTGTAAGCTTGCGGAGTGAGTGTGTGAGCTCGAAGGAGGGAAGCGAGCATGTAAGCTCGCGGAGTGAGTGTGTGAGTTCGAAGGCGGGGAGCGAGCGTGTAAGCTCGCGGAGTGTGCATGTGTGCCTGACGAAGCGGGGAGAAGCAGAGGAGCAGGGTACGTGACAGTACTCCCCCCTCTGTAACGGACGGCTCCTGACGGCCGCGCTCGGCTGCGAGGAGCGCAACCTCTGGGAAGCGGTGCAGGATGATCGGGATGCTGGCGATTCCAACAAACAAAAACCCCAAAACAGAAACCCCACACAACACAAAAAACAAAAATGAGGGCAGTCCAAGGGGCACAGAGGGCACAAAGAGAAATGAAACAGTCCATGGGGGTCAATGGGCAGTTCAAGGCAAGGTCAGGGGGAACATAGCGGACAGGCGGGTGGTCGGGAAATCTGGGGGGCAGCCGTAGGGCAGAGACGGGGTCAGGGGGTCTGGAAGGCGACTGGAGGACAGGGACTGGGTCCGGGGGTCTGGAAGGTGACCACCGGACAGGAATAGGGCCCGGAGGCCAGGGAAGAGGCCACAGGACAGGGAGAGGGTCAGGAAGTCCGGGCTGAGCCGTGAAAGGCGGTGCTGTCAGAGGCGGCACTGTAGGCAGCTCTGGAGGTGGGGTTCTGGAAGGCTCTGGACGTGAAGCCGAAGGAGGCTTTACGGGCGAAGGCCTGAAAGGCTCTGGAGGTGGAGCCGAAGGAGGCTTTAGGGGGGAAGGCCTGGAAGGCTCTGTAGTCTCGGGGGGTAGAGCCGTAGGAGGCCCGAGAGGCGGAGCCATAGAAAGCTCTGGAGTCTTTGGGAGCAGAGCCGTGAGGGGCTCGGGAGGTGGAGCCGTGGGAGGCTCGGGAGGCGGAGCCGTAGGAGGCTCGAGAGGCGGAGCCCTAGGAAGCTCTGGAGTCTCTGGGAGTAGAGCCGTGAGAGGCTCAGGGAAAAAGGTTGTGGAAGACTCGAGAGGCTCTAGAGGTGGGGCCCTGGAAGGCTCAAGAGGCTCGAGGGGGGGAGCCATGAAAGACTCAAGAGACGGAGCCCCGAGAGGAGGTGGAGCCCTGAAAGACTCGAGAGGAGAAGCCCTGAGAGGCTTGAGGGGAGGAGAAGCCCTGAGAGACTCGAGAGGGGAAGCCCTGAGAGGCTTGAGAGGGGGAGGAGCCCTGAGAGACTCGAGAGGCGAAGCCGTGAGAGGCTTGAGGGGTGGAGCCATGAAAGACTCGAGGGACGGAGCCCTGAGAGGCTCGAGGGGAGGAGGAGCCCTGAGAGACTCGAGAGGCGAAGCCGTGAGAGGCTTAAGGGGTGGAGCCATGAAAGACTCGAGGGACGGCGCCCTGAGAGGCTCGAGGGGTGGAGCCATGAAAGACTCTAGGGGAGGAGGAGCCCTGAAAGACTCGAGAGGGGAAGCCCTGAGAGGCTTGGAAGGGGGAGCCCTGAAAGACTCAAGAGGAGAAGCCCTGAGAGGCTCGAGAGGAGGAGCCCTGGGAGGCTTGGGAGGAGGAGCCTTGGAAGGCTCGAGAAACTTGAAAGGCAGAACCCTCGGGGGCTTGGGAGGTAGAGCTCTGGGAGGCTCGAGAGGAGGAGCCTTAGGAGGCTCGAGAGGAAGAGCCCTGGGAGGCTTGAGAGGAGCCCTGGGAGGCTTGGGAGGAGGAGCCTTGGGAGACTCGAGAGGCGGAGGCCGCGAGGGCTCTGAGGGGCGAGCAGAGGCTGGCAGAGCCGTGGAAGACTCTGAGAGCAGAGCAGAGGCTGGCAGAGCCGTGGAAGACTCTGGGGGCGGAGCAGAACCCGGCAGAGCCGTGGAAGACTCTGGGGGCGGAGCAGAACCCGGCAGAGCCGTGGAAGACTCTGGGGGCGGAGCAGAACCCGGCAGAGCCGTGGAAGACTCTGAGGGAACCTCTGCGGTCTTGAGCACAAGATCGAGACTGGGGAGAAGGGGCCCTCTTCCTTCTCTTAGCGCCCTCGGCCAACAGGGGATGTGGCCATGGGGACGGTCGAGGCTACAGGCGCTGGCTCGCCGACCGTGGCGGGCATGGGCGCTGGCTCGTTGGCCGTGGCGGGCATGGGCGCTGGCTCGTTGGCCGTGGCGGGCATGGGCGCTGACTCGCTGGCTGTGGCAGGCATGGGCGTTGACTCGCTGGCCGTGCCAGTCTTCGGGACTGGGGCCGTGACAGGCTTCGGGACTGGGGCCGTGACAGGCCTCGGGACTGGGGCCGTGACAGGCCTCGGGACTGGGGCCGTGACAGGCCTCGGGACTGGGGCCGTGTCAGGCTTCGGGGCTAGGGCCGTGTCAGGCTTCGGGGCTAGGGCCGTGTAAGGCTTCGGGGCTAGGGCCGTGTAAGGCTTCAAGACAGGGGCCGTGGTAGGCTTCAAGACGGGGGCCCTGGTAGGCTTCAAGACGGGGGCCGTGGTATGGAACGCTGGTTCAGTTTCTGCCTCCCCCACAGTAAACGAGGAACCAGCGTACAGTAGGGCGAGGTCAATAAACTGAGCCAGGTTGAGAGAGCAGCGACCACCAGGCATGAATGATGAGGCTGGCTCATTCAGTCCAAATTGAAAAATGTCTTTTAGAGCCACCTCATCAAAATTCACCTGGTTGACCAGGGCACAAAAATCAACCACATAAGCCTCCAAGGGTTGACTCCCCTGACGCAAAACCAAGAGTTGGGCCGCTGGGTCCATAAAGTTAAAGGCAGGGTTTACCGTTCTATAACCGCTGCCCTACTTAAACAACCCTTGGCAAGCATCCGAAGAGCCATCAAACCTCTCAGGGGGTTGAAGGCTTACGGCGCTCGGGGATGGGTTGGGAGCATAAACGGGCTCAGGGACAGACACAGGTAGAACAGGGTGACATAAATCAAAAATCGCACGTACCTGCTGTCCCTGGGCCGTGAGCGCTCGATCATGTCTCCCAACCGTAGGTCCTCGTGCAGAACGTGCCGTGAACATCCACTCTAGTGAGCTGCGAAAATCCACCGGGGAATACATTGTGACTGTCTTCTGTATGGGTTGGTTATTCTGTCGCGTACACACACACAAGACGAGACAGTCACAATGTCAGAGTAAACTGCTTTATTCGATAAAGCAGTCAACAGTACAAAAAGGGCAAATCCAGAGAAGAGTGGTTAACGGGAGCGTAAGGTCGAAGCCGGGAAACAAGCATGAACTAGACGGGACTAGCGAGAGGAAAAGACAGGGGGACTAGAGGATCACAAGTGCTGGCAAAGCGAGGGGGGGTAAACTAAACAATAACCAACAAGAGTGAGACGAAAGGGTTGTGATATATATAGGGGAACAAACGAGCGGTGCAGGTGAAACGAATAACAGGTGATTGGGACGAGTACAGGTGAAACTAATGATCCCGTGATTGGGTGCGAGCATAGAGCCAGAGGGGGGTGTGTGGGAGTGAGCGAGTGAGCTCGATCGAGGGGCGTGAGCGTGTAAGCTGGCGGAGTGAGCGCGTGAGCTCGACGGAGGGAAGCGAGCATGTAAGCTCGCGGAGTGAGCGTGGGAGCTCGATGGATGGAAGCGAGCGTGTAAGCTCGCGGAGTGAGTTTGTGATCTCGAAGGAGGGAAGCGAGCGTGTAAGCTCGCGGAGTGAGTGTGTGAGTTCGAAGGCGGGGAGCGAGCGTGTAAGCTCGTGGAGTGAGTGTGCGTGTGTGCCCGACGAAGCGGGGAGAAGCAGAGGAGCGGGGTACGTGACAATACCCAATGGAATTGCAAAAATAATTTAAAAAAAGCATCCCTGAATACTCCCTCCATCTGCCATTAGTCAATAGATAGTCCCGATTCCCGCCCCAAACTCACGCCATTAGTTGAGTCAATACATAACGTTTTTTATTTTCATTTTAACATTGAAAAAAAGACATACCTCATCTTTAAAATTAATCTTATTTTCATATAGGTTAATGTTATGTTAGATGATAGTTTATCTAACATATGCAGTAGTTCTCATAACAAATAATATGGGATTTGTGCCTCTAAAGTTTTTTTCTCAATTTAAAAAAAAAAATTCCCCACACCTTTTTGTAACCTTTTCATGGAAAATGTATTTTTTTCGGTCTATTGAGGCATTTTGACTTTTTCACTTCTTCATCTCTCCCCTTTGATCTCTAGAAAAAGCTGCAAACGATTAGTCTTCAGTCTGGAGTCCTACACTTGCATTTCCGAATCTCTCACTTTATTGCTGGCCTCCACCTCCATCTCTAAATCGCTCCCTCTCATTTGTACTCTCATCACTGGCAGTGGCTATTTTTATCTGTTATGTGTGTTTGCTGGTGAGTGAGTGAGTGAGTGAGTGAGTGAGTGAGAGAGTGTACAGGTTGTAGAAGTTCTCGCTGGTGGATTGTGTCCTGGATAATGTACAGAACCTGTCCTGTTAATTCCTCAGAGGAAATGGAGGAAGTGTTTTGTTCATGTTTGCTTAAAGACAAGTTGTCATACAGTGCAGCACTTGATTTCACTGTTAATATGAGCTAAACTTGTGTTCAGTAAAGCTCATTTAGGAATATAATGGTTACTGTTCTTGAGCATTTAATTTTCATATTTGGCCACAGTTTATGAACATTGCTCAATTAAGTTATGCATTTAAATGATCTCATTAAATACTAAGGCAGTTAAACATGTTGTAAGGGAATCAAATCAAAGGAATCGTGTTTGGACATGTGAAAGGCTGGTGAGATTTGATACACCCTGATTCTTAACTGTTCTAGGAAGACAATATATCGAAGAATTCAAAATCCTCGAGCTCTGGAGACATAACAAGACACTTATGTGCTCAAGCTGAAGCCCCTGAGCAGCAGGCCGAAAGCCCAGGAGTCCATTTGCATGGTGAAGTGAAAGAAATTTGGCATCAATTGATGAACGTGTCAATAATGCTACTCCCAAAAACAATACATAGCAGGTGGCACAGCTGTAAATACCTATAGATCTGAGATCTGGGAATCTCAAAATGTTGAACCAAATTTTCAATAGATCTCAACACTACACTCTCATATAGCTCACTGAGTGTAGTAACCCCCTCACAATCCACTCTGACCAAAAGAAAGGAGACTTACTAATGCATAATTTGGGGTTCAGCCATATGCTTGAGGCAACATTTCAATAAATGTTTGAAATAAACACTCTATTTTTTTATGTAAAAATGTCAAACGTTAATATTGTCTCTCTCCACATGGAATGTGAATGGGTTTGGGCACCCCAAAAGATGGAAGGTTATTTCTTTTCTCAAAGAAATATGATATAGTGTGTCTTCAAGAAATGCATCTTTCCCTGCAGGAAGCTGAAAAATCTGGGAATATATGGGGTGGACATGTTTTCTTTAGAGCTGGCTCAAGTTAAAGCAGGGGAGTCATTACATTGATAAGTAAGCATCTGCATTTCAAATGTCTCAAACAGATTAAAGATAAATTAGGTAGAGTCATGATTGCTTTAACAGAAATCCAGGGGCAATGGTTGATTTTGGCTAATATTTACACACCTAATGCTGATGATCAGGGCTTTTTTATGGATCTTGAAGGGATGTTGCAAGCCGCTGGCACCCCTCATGATATAATATTGGGAGGAGACTTTAAACTTTTGATGGACTCAGTCCTTGATCATAGTGAAGCAAATGTGTGTAAGCCCCCTAGAGCAACAGTAAAGTTTCACAGGATTTTTAAAAATGGAGATTTGGAGAATTTTGAACCCATCTGGTGGGGACTATAATTTTTTTCAATTGTCCAAAAGATTTATTCTAGAATATATTTCTTTTATAAACCTAAGTCTCTCATTTAATCTTCTGTTGATTGCTCAATTGGACATATTTTAGTCTCAGATCACACACTGGTGAGATGGCGTCAGAGAATTGACCCAATTGAAATACAGATATAACACTATTTTGTCACAGAAGGTAGAATTTTGGCTATTCAGGGCAGGACAGAAAACATCTGGCTAGATATATATAATGCAGAGAGTGTCTTTTTTTTTACCATTCCCTCAGTGAACTCTGCTGGTGGGGACATTTTTACCTTGGCCATTGATATTAATAATGCTTTTAAAGAATTCTATCTTGATCTCTGTAGCTCCATGTCGTTGTTTACTGATAAAGATATTAGACATTTTGTGGAACCATTAGAACTCACTAAAATGACCACTGAGCAAAAAAATTCTCTTGATTTTGAGATAACTTTGGAAGAGTTTGGCAAGCTAATTAAGGCCTTGCCTACAGGTGGTGCAAAAGCTTTTGCTTTACGCAGATGATATTTTATTATTCATCTCCAACCCACTAGATCTATGCCTTGCCAACACAGAATTATTAATTCCTTTTGTAAATTCTCAGGATACAGAGTCAATTGGTCAATTGGTCAATATAGGAGATAAATACATAAAAAATTGGGTCCTGACCAGTGTTATGACCGGCAGGCAGATTGTTTTTAGGGGATGGAAGTTGGCTGGAGCACCCTCATTTTGGGAGTAGTGCACGGAGATGGGAAGGGTGGCAGCTTTCGAGGAGATGTCGTGTAGAATACTGGGGATCTGATATTCATTTGATGGGAAATGGGGAAATTTGACGTTTTTGGGGGACTCTCGGGGAGGGAATGTGGAGAAGTTTATATATATATATATATATATATATATATATATATATATATATATATATATATTGTGTGTGTGTGTGTGTGTACTTATGTGAGACCACAGGGATATTAGTTTGGGGTTCTGGTCGCTCAGACCAGGGGGTTTCAAATATTTTTATGCTAAGGACCCCAAAATATGATGATTCCTTGCGAAGGACCCATTCCTAAAATATAAAATGCTTTTTCTTTTCCCCAGTAAAAATATCCCTATAAAATCATCAATATCTTAAATATAATAAAATATCAAAATATCCTTAAAGGAATAGTTCTCCCAAAAATGAAAATTCTCTCATTATTAACACACCCTGATGCCATCCCAGCTGTGTATGACTTTCTTCACCCCTCTGACAGTCCAGAAGTTACATTTAGACAGCATAACAGTAATTCATGCGACTCCAGTCGATCAAAGAATGTCTTCTGAAGTGAACTGATAGGTTTATGTAAGAAACATGTTGATAATAAAAACATTTTTAACTTTAAATCAGTGCTTCCATCCAGGTCTCTGATGCAGTTTGAAATGGCTGAACTCTCACGTGACATTCGTTGTTCTGTTGGAAATAAGCACAGCTTAAGAATTCTTGCGTGGACTCGCCAACGCGCTTATGTTATGCTTTGTGTTTGTTGTACTTGGTATAACAAACCATATCCATTTTATGCTGGTACAGACTTGTCAGCATTTTCAATTTCTTGATAACTTTGAGCTCAAATAAAGGGCCAATCTCATTCCCAACTATTCTTTTGTAATCATAATTATGTCAGTGAGTGTTTACAGTGAAATATAAATGCATATAGCATTATATGGTACAAAATTAAATGAATATTTACGTTGACCTGTAAACCATATCAGGGATTTTTATTTTGAGAGACATTGTAAACTTTAGCTCAGGTAGCATCCAAATCTTCTTAGAGCCAGCACTGCATTATCTGCCGTGGCACTCAATTCAGATAAAGAGAGAATGACATCCTGCTAACATCGCTTGTGATGTGTTGTTTGGAGTGCTGTCGGGGTACTACAGAATTGCAGTGGCACTGCAGCTACAATGCAGCTGTGGGGACTGAAGCGCCTAAGCAAATTAGCATTTAAATCACATCTTACCCAAACTGTGCAAAATGAAACTGAGCAAGCTGAACGCTAATAAAGGGAAGGTTGAAGGAAAATGGGACAGTGGGGAGAGGATTAGAGGTGAAGGGTTTGAATAAGTAATGTTGCCGTGGTACTGAATCTTATCCTCTATATACTGTAAAAAGTGGTAACCTGCAATTGTTACCTAAAAAGAATATTCTGTGTTCAATACAGGTTAAGCTCAATTGACAGCATTTGTGGAATAATATTGATTACAACAAAAATTGATTTGGACTTTCCACTCCTTTTCTTTAAAAAAATATATAAATGTAAATTAATTTTAGAGATTGGGTGCATGGGGGGATTCCATACACACATTACTTGTGTTGTATGGACCTACAGAGCTGTGAAATTCTTCTAAAAATCTTTGTTTGTGTTCTGCAGAAGAAAGAAAGTAATACACATCTGGGATGGCATGAGTGTGTGTTTCATTTTTGGGTGAACTATCCCTTTAAGTACTCTATTGTAAGGGTTGGCGTTGCTACATTGATATATTGAGTTTTTCAAATCAGAAGCTCTTCAGTGTGGAATTGCCATGCCATCACAGTAATAAATGTTGTAAAAGACGCATACAATCTTGAAAGAGGCAGCTAGTAATACCTTACATTTCTCTTGCAGTCTGCTTTTTTATTATTATTGTTTTCTTCTTCTGATTTTAGGGAACGTAACAGGAAACTGTCTTTTCAGAGCATAATTCCAGTAGATGCCGCTGACATGCCTACAGCTCATACTAATGTGACTTAAAGTAGCCTGTAGCCTGTACCTATTGCCCTGTCAGGTCTGCAAGTTCCATTACTCAAATAAAGTCAAAGTGGCAGTTAAATAGTCCTTGTTTGACCGCTAATCTAAAGTATGTGGTTATGCACCAGAATAACCTTTAGTCTGTTCTATGTCATGTGGTTACCCTTTTCATTTTGTATGAAGATCACACACATTTTATAGATACAGTAAATTTTTCAAACTTGCATATTTCTTATTAAGCTTTAAGCCTGTAAACACTTTTTTCTCATTGTAGAAATTTAATTTCTACAGTTTTATTGCACAGTGGATGAAAACAAAACAAAAAATCTATTTCTCTCTTTTTGTTGGTTTTTACCTTTAGTATGAGTTTAAATCACAGCTGCATGCTTTATCTGTACTTGCCGTATCTCCATTTGTGCACAAGTTTATAATGAGAAACTTTAATTGCAAAACTTTTTACATCAGAGGGTTTCAGAGGAATTTGAGAAGCCTTGTACCTTTAAAGGGATGTTTTTCTAGAAGAGAGACATTTTTTAGAAGCTCCATGGGATAGTGTGTGTGGGGTTTAGGGAAAAGCAAGCTCTCCAAGTAGTCATCAGTGTCAGCAAGACTTGCTTACCTAGTACATTTCTAAAAAGAACCTCTGGCTAATAGCTGGAAGAGTTTGTGAACTTATGAACGACTCCGGTATGACTCTAATGAGTCTCATCCACTCCACTCAAATGGTACCAATTTACAAAAATAAAAATGTCATTTGGCAGAATGTAGAAGCCATCAATCACAATGCACTTCTCTCACAAGTACAGTTTTACCTCTTATCTTTTGAAATGGCTATAAAGAAAACATTCAGATGTTTGTTTGCTATATACTGGGATTAGGGGTGGGTGGTATAAATCCAGCCTGATCTCATAAAAAAACTTGACTGTGGCAAAATCTTTAAATCTCGCCACAGATTGTGGTATAAACAGTATAGCAGACATTTTATAGGTTGACATTTCTACATGCTGTCATCCCGCACTTATCTAATTGGGATGTACATGCCCCATATCACCAAACTGCAGTTCTTGCAGGTCAAATGCATAGCATATGGGTGTGCACATTGTGAGGGGAAGTTAATGTATTCTTTGACTCTGCATTTGAGTCAATGACTTCCAGAGTGAGCCAGCCCAAACTCTGCATTATCTGAGCTAGAGATCAATCCTCATTAACATACTGCTCCCTAGCAACCAGAACATGAACAGGACATCTGTTACTCTGTAATTGCTTTCTGTCAAAAAAGGCAGAATTACAACAACTTACCTCATAACTCGTCATTCAATTAACCTTTTGACCTTTCTCATAGATCTCTTTTTTGTTCACATACACACTGCAGCTAAAAGGTTTGTTACTCTTTTAAGTCCACAATGTAAACATAGGCTGTGTTCACACAGTGTTTGGGATTGACAACTGTATTTGTCCTGTACATAGTGCATCTTAGAAGTGAATTGATTACTGACTGTATGAATAAAAAAACGAAAATTCTCTCATCATTTACTCACCCTCATGCCATCTCAGATGTGTATGATTTTCTTTCTTCTGCAAAACAAAAATTTATATTTTTAGAAGAATATCTCTGTAGGTTCATACAATACAAGTGAATGTTGACTAGACCTTTGAAGCAATCATAATCAAAATAATCCATAAACTCTAGTGGTTAAATCCATGTTTTCAGAAGCAATATGATAGATGTGGGTGAGAAAAATATAAATATTTCAATACGTTTTGTACTTTCTCTACTTTCACTTTAAAAATGTGAAAGAAAGTTTAAGTAGAGATTTGTAGTAAAAAAGGAAATAAAGATTGATCTGTTTCTCACCCACAACTGTAATATCACTTCTGAAGACATGGATTAAATCACCAGCGTGGTATGGATTATTTTATACAGCCTTTATATGACATTTGGAGCTTCAAATGTCTGGTCACCATTCACTTGCATTGTTTGGACGTAGCCTACAGAGCTGAAATATTTTTCTAAAAATATAATCAGCAGAAGAAAGAAAGTCATACACATTTGGTTTCTTCTTCAAAACCTATTGTTTGCTTTGAGAAGACTTTGAATATGCTGCATGGCCTACTTTTATAATACTTCTAGGTCCTTTTTTAAGCATTAAAGTGAGGCAATATCCACTACCATTGTATTCCGTGCACACACAGAATGAATATTTAGGGGATTAACTCATCCATCTTCAAACAGTTACATGTACAGATTGAAAATAGTTCCATGTATCTTTAACGCAGTGTTTCAGTACATCTGTGCCCCTTCCCTGCCCCAAGACCAATACTCACAGGTCAAAAAAACAAAACAAAATGCATTTACGTGCAAACCACAAACTCATAGGCCATTACTACAGCAGTATACTGCGTGGGATGTTATCGGTCTCATTTCACGGGCAGGATGAGGAATGGTGTTGTTAGCTAAGGGGCCACCTGAAGGTTAGTGTTGATTTTGATGGATGAAGAGGGGATTTAATGTATTGCTAGAGAGTTACTCTAGGACCGGGAAGAAATACCAACAAGTCAGGTATGGAGACGTACTCTTACAGATCCTTAACTCAGCTCTTTAAAAAAAAAAAAAGGCCTTAAAGAAATTACTGTCCTATCTATTTTGTTCAAAATCTTTGCTAAATTCATTTGTGTGTCCTTTTTCCCTTCTGCAAGCCCCCTCCCTGATGTTCATGTGCTTCTTTTAACTTACTTTTATTAAATGGAGGTTGATTGTCTTTTCCTTGGGGACTTTTTGTGATACATGTGATGAGGTTGAGAGAGGGATTGTGGGAAACCAATGATTGTCTGTGGTTTAGTAAATATTTGTTGATTCAGGTGGTTTCACACGCTTTTGGTGGGGACCGAAGTGAAGAGAAGGGACATATCATTTATAAGTTTGAACAAAAGGTTTTTTTATGGTATGCACACTTTTCTACTTAAACAGTAAGATCAAGGCTTTTTCAACACTCTAAGGTACTGAACGGGAAACAGTATTCATTCATTCTCATGTCAGAGATCTATCTATCTATATTTTTGGTAACATTTTACAATAAGGTTCTATTTGTTAAAATGAGTTAATGTATTCATGTTTCATGAACTAACAATGAACAATATATTTTTACAGCATATTTTAATCTTTGTTAATGCTAGTTAATAAATGCCAATGCCATTTGTGTTAGTTCATAGTGCATTAACTAATGTTAGCATATACAACATTTGATTTAAAAAATGTATAATTGTTAATTGTTAGTTCAAGTTAACTAATGTTGTTAACTAATGTTAACAAATGGAACCTTATTTTGTTAATGAATTATTAAAATTATTATTACTATTATTAATATAATATTATATAAAATATAATTTTCAAAACGAATAAAACAATAAATAAAAACTGTTAATACATATCAGTTATCAGGGCATTTAAACTTTAATATTGTCTGTATCAGTACTGGTGGTAAAAAAAAGTTATAATATTATTAAAATGTTCAAAATTAATGATATGTTTTATTGTTGTAGTCAAATTATTATTTCATTATTACAGAAATGATAGAATAGAAAACAATAATTACAAATTGGTAGTGAATTTTAACCTTTTAGATTGCAAAAAACTTTTGATAATAGTAATCATAATAATGAATAATTTTTTTTTTCAAAATGAATATAAATCTTTTATTGATTTAGTTGAATAATTATTTTGTTATTATTGTGTCAGAAAGCAGAAATAATTGAATAGAAAACAATAATTAAAAATTGTTAGTGTATTTTTCAGTATTCGTTCATTCTCAAGTGAGAAACACAAAATATCCTAAGCTTAACTGTTAAACAAAGCCTGAAGCAAATATGAAAATACATTTGAAACCATTTAAACTGTAAAACAACTTTTTAAAATATTAAATGAATGTTGTTTTTATTGTTGTAGTCTAATGATTATTTAGCTATTATTGCAATAAAAAAAATTGTAATGCATATCAGTTATCAGGAAAAAATATATTGGCCGGTATGAGGGAGTTATCGAACTTGAGGCTGGACCAAGCAATCAAACTAAGTGTAAAAATAGCATCAGAAGCCATTGCTTTATCAGATTAAATATGGAAATTCTCAACAAAGGGAACTGTAAATTTCAGAGAGTTGTTACTCATCTATCATACAGTGTTGTCATCCTACGCAACATTTTCCATTACAGCCACTGGATAACTTATCACGAATGTGCTATGTAATACAAGGCAAGTCAATTCTCCATTTGCTTGGTTTCAAAGCAGATGTTTTTGAGGTTGGGCACTTTTACAGACTCCAACAGCAATCCAATTAATTAATTAACTTTGTTCATAATTAAGCTTTTCTCTGTTTCTCATTTGTGGACGATTGAGAATAATAATGATACATTTTGATTTGCAATTAACAATTGTATTTGTCTTCTTCTCACAGCATTCCTATTCAGCTGCAAACCATGAGTGACATTTCAGAGCTAAATGTGTGAATGCACATGGTTAAATCAACAACAAATGTAGAGATAGAATCACTGTACTGGTCTGTTCTCTTGAGCTTACTTTGAGGGCCATTTCTGTTAAATAATTGTAATGTAGATTTATACAATTACAGACAATTATCTAGTGTCTACATGGTGCGTCGTTTGGGCATCTACACTGCCGTAGTCCATCTCTAGATTTTATCCTTATTTGAAAAGTTTTGGAAGCATAAAAGTTTTTTTTTTTTTCTATTGCTGGTGGAGCAAATGGGTACGCAAAAATAATATCTGATGTCATCTCCCATTCACCGCTATATAGGTTTACTTCAATTTACGTCAGTGTTCCAAACCTGAAAATTTGGAAAGGTGTCTATTATTGAGAAAGAGTAATGAACCATTTAACCTTTTTTAATTGGTTAATTGAAACAATCTGAAATGAACCAATTGGCTGTAATTAATCAGACGTCCCAATGCGAATACTATAAAATTATTCATCAATATTTCCATTGGTCATTTTGCATAAGGCCCCCATTATTCATGGATATTTACAAATCCCTTTCCATTTAATAAACGCTCTCTCTCTCTCTCTCTCTCTCTGTTTTTTTCTCCAGTTTGTGGCTCAGCCAAACTGTCAGCAGCTCTTGGCCACACTGTGGTATGACGGCTTTCCTGGCTGGCGGCGACGCCACTGGGCGGTAAAGCTGATCATGTGTTTCATTATCGGCCTGCTCTTCCCAGTCTTCTCGCTGGTCTACCTGCTGGCTCCAAAAAGCACGCTGGGACTGTTTATCAAAAAACCCTTCATCAAATTTATCTGCCACACGGCCTCTTACCTCACCTTCCTCTTCCTCCTCCTCCTAGCCTCGCAGCACATAGCACGCACCAACCTACACATACAGGGCCCTCCACCCACTGTGGTGGAGTGGATGATACTACCTTGGGTGCTGGGTGAGTATGAATGTGTGTGTGTTGATGTAGCTTGTATAGCTGGTGTATATTGTGTTATAGATGGTATACAGGACTATAGTGATTGTGTGTGCTGTTTTAATGCTGAATTTGCAAATTAACAGTTCTTTTTTGGTTAAAATTATCAAAAGTCCACTTTTGAACGAGTACATACAAAATCTGTGTTGAAAAACTTGTCCTTACCTTGTCTGCACTACGGTAAGCCTACAATAATGAATTTATTTTGAGATGTTGGGTCAGATTTGGCATGAAATTGCAAGCTAAAGTCATTCGTCCTTGCATGGTTATGTCATATCTGATAACACAGAGAAGATGGCTACTTTGTTCTGTGAAGAGACATCTGTTCAGTTAGTCACAGTTCAGGTCATGCATCTAAAAGCCACTGCATGCACATTTACATTTACATTTTATTAAATGCGACTTACATTGCATTCAAGGTCTACATTTGATCACTTTGCACAAGGTACTATAAGGTACTTCCCCATGAATTTATAATCTTAAATTGTTGTGGTGATGGGGGCGTGGCTGAGTGACATATGTGGAGAGCAAGGCTGAGAGAGTGAGTGCAGTAAGGTTTGGCACCTGTGGGAAATCACCTCTAACAGCGGTTTTGTGTTGGCAGTGAGAGCGGAGAGTGATTTAAAGGGTGATCCAGACAGCCAGAGGGGCAGAGAGAGAGCGACCCACGTTCCTGGCTGTGTGTGTTTGTTTGCTGGAAAGCAAAAAGCTTGGGATACAATGGAGTGTGTTAATAAAGATTTACATTGACTGTTCATCTGGCACCGCTTCCTCCCTCGTCCAAGAGTTAAAGACATGTCACAGTGGTGCCGAAATCCAGGAATTTGTTTTGAGGAAGGAAACATCATCATAGAGTCATCGCTGCTGACCGAACTGTTCAAGACCCTCGTTGGAATCCACCAGGCTCAACATCAGGCCCTGCTTGAGCTACACGTAGGATAGGTACGGAAATTCCAGGTGCTGGTCCAGGTTGAAGTGGAGAACCGGCAGGCGTTTCAGAGCTTAGTACTCCAGGCGGGATCTTCCACCACGACTACAGCCGCGCTTGTGAAGATGGGACCGCGAGATGACCCTGAGGCTTTCGTCAAGCTGTTTGAGTGGCTGGCGGAGGCGTGGAAGTGGCCGAACTCCCAGTGGGCGGTCTGCTTACTGCCACTGCTGACTGGGAAGCCCAGCACATGGCCCATCAAATTCCGGTCAACAACCTCCTGGTGTACGAGGATCTGAAAAGAGCCACTTTGCAGCAGATCAGCCAGAGCCTGAAGCAGCATCACCTGTGCTTCCAGACATTGATGCTTGGGAAGCACGGCCACCCGTTCGCCTTCTCCTGACAGCTCCATGACGCCTGCCGAGGGTGGATGCTGGCTGAATATTGCAACGCCGAGGAGCTACTCGATCTGGTGGTACTGGAGCAGTTCATCGCCCGGCTACCAAAAGGAAGAGCGGAGTGGGTCCAGTGCTCCCGATCAGCATCGCTGGATAGGGCGGTCCAGCTGACTGAGGAACATATGGCAGCGTATCCAGGGGCTGGCGAGCCCTCTTTTCTCTCTCTCTCTCTCTCTCTCTCTCTCTATCTCTCTCTCTCCATTCCCTCCTTCTCCCCTCCCCCTCATCCCATTCCTGTTCCCCAGCAATGGGGAATTCCGGTACCAAATCCCATTCCCCGTCCTGTGGACCATTCATCCCATTGGCTTCCACTAATCCTCTCCGTTCTTCCCCACAGGCTGGTGAATCTGCTGTCACGGGTGTGAGTGTGAAGTCTGGGCTGCAGGGAACCTGGGAAATTTCAGGATCGATGTCCCACAATGGAAATTGAGACATTTGTCTTGGTCCCCGACGTGCCACGGGCTGCCCCCGCTCAAGCAGGAGTGTACTGGATGCCGATGCATATAAAGGGGGGTACATATCAAGCCTTGGTGGATTCAGGTTGTAATCAAACCTCCATTCACCAAAGCTTGATTCAATCTGAGGCTTTGGATACAAGCTGCTGGGTGAAGGTAAGGTGTGTGCATGGGACCTGTAATAAAGTGTCTTGGTGTGTGGTTTGCGATTCACTTGCTGCTTAGGTGGAGCCGGGGCTGTCTACATCAGCACCGTGTCAGGATGACGCAAGGGAGGGGGAAGTCTCAGCTTCCCCAGCCCTTAGAGGATTACCTGCAGGGGATTTCCCTCTGGAGCAGATGTGAGACAAGACCCTTAGGCACACCTTTGACCACGTGAAAGTGATTGATGGTCAGCACCTCCTGACAGGCGTTGCACTCACATATCTGTATTTTTTAATTATCAAGGATCGGTTGTATTGAGTGACACAGGACACTCAGACAAAGGAAGATACAACCCAATTGTTAGTACTGAAGAGCTGTCAGGAAATGTTGTTCCATATGGCTCATTGTAATCCGATGGCAGGTCACTTGTGGCAGAAAAGACACTGAACCAGGTATGCTCGCAGATGTTGTGCGGCATGCTGTGATTGTCAGCTGGTGAAACCTCCGGCCACGCCAAGAGCATCACTGCGCCCACTTCCATTGACAGAGGTACCCTTCGACCAAATTGGCATGGACCTCATCGGGCCATTAGAGCAGACGGCACGTGGGCATCGCTTTGTGTTTGTTCTGGTGGACTATGCAATGCGTTATCCTAAAGCAGTGCCTCTGCGCAACATCTCAGCACAAAGTGTTGCGGAGGCACTTTTCAAAATAATCTCCCGAGTGGGGATTCTGAAAGAAATCCTCACTGATCAAGGTACAACGTTTATGTCAAGTACACTACGTGAACTGTACAAATTATTGGGAATTAAATCGATTCAAACCAGCGTTTATGACCCCCAAATGGATGGCTTGGTTGAACTATTTAATCAGACACTAAAAAATATGATTCGTAAGTTTGTGCACAAATTTGCTCGAAATTGGGGCAAGTCGCTTGAGCTTGTTTGCAGTGCGAGAGGTCCCGCAAGCCTCCATGGGTTTCTCCCCATTCAAATTTGTGTACGGACGTTGACCACAAGTCGTGCTCGATGCCCTATGGGAAAATTGGGAGGAGGGACCTTCAAACAGCAAAAACTATATTCAGTATGTTGACCTTAGAGCAAATCTCCACACACTGGGGCAATTAACACAGGAGAATTTGCTCCAGGCTCAGGAATGTCAAAGCCGGCTATATAATAGGGTACTCGGCTACGAGAATTTGCACTGGGAGAAAAAATCCTTGTATTACTCCCCACATCAGGCTCTAAATTACTTACCAAGTGGCAAGGACCCTTTGAGGTCACACGGTGAGCCGGGGAAATCGATAATGAGGTTAAATGAACGGATAGAGGCAGAACATGTCAGATTTACCACCTCAGTCACTTAAAAACATGGAGAGAGGCGGTCGCTGTGACATTGTCGATGGTGGTTCCGGACAGGGAGAAGCTAGGTCCAGAGATGAACTTAAAAGCTACTGATCGAGTCACACTTGCGGAGACCACCTCTCACAATGAAAATTGCCAGGTTGCAAAGAGAATTCTCCAATGTTTTCTTGCCTCTTCCCGGTCATATGAATCTCATATCAATCTAGAGCACCATATCAAAATGACCCCAGGGTTAGTGGAATACAGTTGTCCCTACCGTTTAACCAAACACAAAAAAAGTGGTTTGGGACGAATTAAATGAATCTCACAGTCACTGGGCCAGCCCGGTGGTGTTGGTTCTGAAGTGTGACGCTTGGTCCGGTTCTGTGTGGATTATAGAAAAGTCAATGCGATGTCTAAGTTTGATGCATACCCAATGCCTCGGTTTGATTAACTGTTTGATCGGTTATGCACGGCTCACTTTTATTCATCACTGGATTTGACAAAGGGATATTGGCAGATCCTCTTAACTCCTCACTTTCTACACCGTTTGGCTTACATCAATTTGTCACCCTTCCTTTCGCTTTGTTCGGGGCCCTGGCTACATTTCAGCAACTCATTGACAGAATCCTCAGACTGCACACTGCTTATGCTGCTTGGCTGGCTATTATCGTAGGTTTATGCCTAACTATTCGACTGTCACAGCCCGCTGACTTATCTTACTAAAAAGGGGGTGTAACGGTAGCCAGCTGGTAGGTAGCTGTTCAGCGGGTAAACCTAAAGTGGTGCATTATCGATTGATGCTAGAGGCTGTACCATTTAGCCTCCTTGTTAGCGCACCTGCCTCCCATGCCAGAGACAGTAGTTTGAATCTTGCTTGGAGCTGGTCAAGTAGGACTGGTTACAGTGATGCCGTGTCTCAAATGGGAGTGAGGTCTATGGGAGTGTAAAAGTGATCAGCTGGTTTGTAGCTGTGCAGTGTGTGTGTAAACCTCACTCCCCTGGCCTCAAGGGGTGCACTAGTGACTGACACTAGAAGCTGTAGCCTTTAGCCTCCTCGCTAGTGTGCCTGCCTCCCATGCCAGAGACACCGGTCTGACTTGGAGAGGGTCGAGTAGGACCGGTAACAGGGGCACCATATCCGTTCCAGTGGATGGAGCCGTGGCAGCAGGCGTTCACGCTGGTGAATGCTGAACTTTGCGGCAGTCTATTATTGCGCTCTCCTGACTTCAATCTCCTTTTTATCTTGCTGACAGACGCATAGGAGAGATGATTGGGAGTGGTACTGTCCCAGATGGTGGAGGGGGAGGAGCGTCCCGTGCTGTACACTAGTCGTAAACTCTCGATAAGAGAGACTAAGTACAGCACCATTGAAAAGGAGTGTTTGGACATCAAGTGGGTGGTCCTCACCCTCCAGTACTATCTGTTGGGGCGTGCATTCACCCTCTGTTTGGACCATGCCACGCTCCAGTGGCTCCAACGCATGAAGGATACCAATGCGCAGATCACCCATTGGTATCTAGCTCTCCAGCCTTTTAAGTACGAGGTTGTCCACAGGTGCAGATGGCTGTTGCGTATTTCCTCCCCAGAAATGGGGGGGGGTGTGTGTAAGAAGCAGACCTGATGGCTCCCTGGCCTGAGTCCGGCAACAGGGTTATGTGGTGATGGGGGGAGTGGCCGAGTGACATCTGTGGAGAGTGAGGCCGAGAGTGTAATGGTTGGCACCTGTGGGAAATCACCGCCAACAGCTGTTTTTGTTTGCAGTGAGAACGGAGAGTGATTTAAAGGGCAATCCAGACCGCCGGAGAGGGAGAAAGAGAGCGACACACGATCTTGGCTGTGTGTGTTTGTTTGCTGGAAAGCAAACGCTTGGGATACACTGGAGCATGTAAAAAATAAAGATTACATCGACTGTCCTTCGTCCAAGAGCCAGAGACTTGTCATAGTTGTCTGTAATGTACCGATTTCATACAGTAGCACAGTAATCTTCCAATTAATTTGTTTAGTGTATAACCATCTCTCTATTATAACTTTACAAAGGAATGATAAAGGACATTCAATTTTAAATGGCATATTTCTTCATATTAGTTTTCAAGTTCATATTTCTTCCCCATCATTCAATCCTCATTTTTGTCTTTTTAGTTTACTTGCATTGTTCGCTGAGGCTGTAGATTGTAATACAAAAAGAGGTGATCACCACGCTCTCCCAGTTAATCCAGGTGCTATGACCCAATGATCAAGTCCATGCAAAAATGAAAGGAAGTTCTTCACTCTGGAAATATCTTACAAAAATTTTGGTTCATTATTATATAAAAATAGCAGCATGGGGATGAAAATAGTATACTGTAATATAAAAATAGTTGAAGGTCTTCCATTGAACTCATATCAGCCATGTCACTAAGTTTTATATATAATTTCAGCCTTAGGTTGTGTGTGCTTTCTGTTTTTGGCTTTTGCAATCTTAAATGTAACATTTGAAGATCTCCCAAAGACTAATAGCTAGTAGCTAACAGCTAGCGGTTGTGTTATTGTTTTGGTCAGTTTGTGTCATGTTTAAGATGATGTCACGGCAGTAGAGGCGGTGCAACTATGACGATCATCCTATAATCCCACTCACATTGAGGGGCAATAAACTGCAGTGGAAATGCAAGATCAGAAAAGTAAAGCGAGTAGAGTGCCTCTACATTGGTGGAAAGGTTAGCAAAATGAAACTAACAGAGATGACATCATTGGAATATTTGCATACTGGATTGCAATTGGACTTCTTTCTTAAATCTATTTGCATATTGAATTGCGATTTAGAGATCCACCAATATTGTTATTTTTTACAACCCACACATATACTGATTATTATTTTTTTTATTTTTTATTATTTAGTGTCGGATAACCGATATGCAGCACTGATGTTTTTTTATTTGTTGCTTTTTAACAATAATAATTAAATAATCAATAAACATAAAATGACAGTAAAATTAAAGTATTATGTTTATTGTAGTGCTTTCAATTCAGTGCTTTGTCCCACTCATCAAGGTCAGTAAGCGCAACTCAAGCTGTACAGGCAACAGACCACACTGACAGTAGAAGGCAAAAGATGAGGATGCATTCTTGCATTCAAACAAGCAGGATGGGTCGCAATTCCATATGCAGGGGACATGAGAAAGTTTCAAACTACATTTAGCTTAAATCTAAAATTTTAAAAACGCTGTGTTTATGATGCAACACAACCAAAGTGAGGCACTCCAAACATGTCTTTCTGACACATGTGTACACAGACACATGCTTAAAAAAGTAGTTAATAATTAGTCAAGTAAAATATTCAATTGCGATTAATCGCATGATTTTTCATTTTTCAGTTTGTGTTTTCTTTAAATCACTGTTTTGTTTGTGTGTGTGTGTGTGTGTGTGTGTGTGTGTGTGTAATGACCCCGGACACAGCACAAAGTTTACATCCTATACTAACCAGTGTTAAGCACACACACGGAGCTGAATAAAATGTCGGAATCTAATGTGAAAATTGGTAAAAGCATTAATCGTGATTTTTAATTAATCGCCTGTGTTAACATGTTAATTTCGACAGCTGTAATAATAATTGAATCATTTTATATTGTAGAATTTTCAAGTGGGGGCCTTTATTTGCAAATATTGCAATTCATTGCAATTAATCAGCATTAATCGCATCGTTGGATGCTTTTCTTTAGCGACCCATCAACAGGTGGCATTTATTGGTACACACTGTGATGCCCATTAATGTGTGTTTTCATTCATAGGCTTCATCTGGGCTGAAATTAAGGAGATGTGGGTTGGAGGTTTTAATGAGTACGTCCATGACTGGTGGAACCTGATGGACTTTGCTATGAATTCTCTCTATTTGGCAACCATATCGCTTAAGATTGTTGCTTATGTCAAGGTGAGCTCTTCCTGTACTCATTTCCCATTGGATTAATTCATTGTCATTCACACCTGAATGCATGAGACCACACACACACACACACTTACACACACACACGCTGGTGCTGTTATCCTTATGAATACTCTCCATAAACATAATGATTTTTATACAGCACAAACTATAGATTCTATTCCCTAACCCTACCCCTAAACCTAACCCTCACAAAAACAATTTAGCATTTTTACATGAATTTTACATGCATTTTACATTTTACATGGTCGTGTATCTGTCTGCGGGAGATGGAAAGCAGTAAGGCTTGTCACCTGGGCTGTCATTATCTCTAACACCTGTGTCTTGTTATAATGATGGCAGAGGGTGACCTAAAAGGCTGATGTATGTGGCAGTAGTCAGAGAGAGAGAGAAACAAGAGAGACTGTCCATGAATCTGTAGCAGTATGACGCCTTTGTGTGTTGATTTTTGTTAGGGTTTTTTGAGTGACGCCGAAGAGTAATAAAACACTCACATTGACAGTTCGCTGCCTCCTGACTCCTCCATTGCTCAACTTACGAACTTATTACAGTATGTTTGTTAAGCGATTTGAATTATGGGACACTAGAAATGTCCTCATGAACCACATAGCATAGTAACCATGTAATTACTAGTTTGTAACCTAAAACAAAACAGCTTCCTTTAAAGGCAGCATCCTAACCATCGAGTCTTAACTAGGTTTTGGAACAGAGTAACTGTGTATGTGTGTGTACATTAAACTGTGTATGTGTGTGTGTACATTAAAATGATCCAAGCCACGTAATTTGGGCAATAATTCATATATGTATTTCATAAGCTATAAGTTTGTGTGAGATGTGTCTGTATATATGATATTTTCTATTATGGTGGTTTGAGAACCTGGGAATACAGGGTGAATTTATTAGAGTCTGTTAATATTGTGGTCTTAGTGTCAGTATAGAGCAGAATTTTAAGCAAGAAGAGCTCAGCCATGCCTGGCACTGAAGAGTCAGCCTCATTTCTCTGCCCACTAAAACATGTAGGGATGACGATTGGGGGGGAAGGGTCTCGTTCCATACTCAAGTAAAGTTATGCAAGCCAAATCTCAGGAAATATTTTAAGAACCTGTTTGACCTTAGACTTAACTTCCTGGAAAATAAACTGTATAAGGTATATCATTTACACTTTACATTTATGCTTTTTGACAGACGATTGTGTTTAATATTCCCTGGTAATCAAACCCATAACCTTGACATCACTCACACCATGCTCTGATTGTTACAGGTACAGGAGCTACAGGAACTATAACCCAGGGGTGTAAAAAGTACTCTTTTTATACTTAAGTTCACTTTAATATGAATATTATTTTGGCTAGATACTTGGACTTTTAATTGAGTAAAAGTTTCACTCAGTATCTATACTTTTCACTTAAGTATTAAAAAATTAAAAAGAAACCTTTTGCCTAGCTAGTATGAAATCAAGAGAGGAGATTGCGTGAGAGAGGATGTTGTTAAATTCGATTTGTTTGTTAAGTCGCCTTTTTACTGTCTCTGACAACTGTCATATTTCTCCCCCAGTGGCATTCACAGCCTTGTCATAGAATCATGTTACAATAAATAAATATTTGCAAAATGATTTTTATGTGGCCTGTTATACATACGTATATAACACTATAGGTGCTAAAACAACGACTTTTATACCCTTTCACTCAAATCGCGAGTAAAACGGCAGATTATCAGCCCATAAACGCTTAATTTTCATTCTGTTTCTCACACAATGCTATCTTTTGACATCTAAACACTTTTACTATAGCGCATTACTAATTAATAATTTTTATGTTTGCATTAGGTAATCAACTACATTTACAAGCTTGATTAAGTGTTATCAAATATACCCATCATTAGCTCAACTGATAGATTGTTGCATATGCAATACAAAGCAAAAGATACAAAGGGTACGATTCCTGAAGAGCAGGCGAGTTGCACCTGAGCCAAAAGTGTCATAGAATGATCACAAAATGACGTGGTTGCTTCAGAAATTGTGTCTTTCATCTCACATTTGCTTTTTCTGACTCTATCGTTTAGGTTTAAGGTTTAGTGTAGGGGGGGTTGGTTTTGTTGATTTAAATCTCGATGGAACATTAACCTTAAAAACCTCACCTCTTTTTTGTTTTTTTATTGCACCACACAGAGGACATTTCACTTCGGAACTGTCCAGAGATGTGTAATGAACCACATAAATTTATTTTGCAAAAATTTTGTCACAGTCATGCATGTTCGTTGCATGGGAGAAGACACTCACAAATTGCAATGTCAGAGCACCCAGCCCCTTGAGATATGATAAAAGGTTGAAAAAAAAATAAAATAAGCTTTGAAGAAAGTTAGTAATGTTGTTTCTTTTCTGAATAGTTTTTTTTGGTTTGCTACCAAACCTTGCTGTTGAGCAGATGGATGAATTTAATAAAATTCATAATTAACATTTTCTATTACTATTACTATTTATCATTGCTGGTTTAATCGTTTTTATTATGATTAATAGTTGCCTAACAACAACAATAATAATTCAGCAAATAGGGAGTAGAAATTCATAGATATGATTTAAATATGAAGGCAAGTGTATAAAGAAATGGCGTGTACACATTTAATTACAAAAGCCTTCTGTTTTTATACTGTATATACTGTATATTTGCAACGTGAATGATCATTTCTGACTTTAAATATCCAATCCAATAGAAGTAGCAGGTGTTTTGAATAAAGTTAAGACAAAACTCACTTCGTTCGTGCTCATAGTTTTGAATGAATAAATCTCATTCTGTCGGGCAGTCACACAAATATTTTAACGTATCCGAAGCTCAAATCAGATCCGCAACTCTGCATCTGCAGATGGTCGGAACTTCACACAGCCATCGTGCGACACTCCATTTGAAAGGACTGACCTCTGGTCAGTGAAAAGGTGGCTTCAGTCCAGTAAGATGAAAGAAAATGATCTTCTTTGGAAATGTAATTAAGTAAAAGTAGATGTATTCTGTTTAAATTGCACTCAAGTTAAGTACAAATCTCTAAAAAGTATACTTAAGTATAATACTTCATTACTGCACTTTTCTCTTTACAAGTACAGTTTCAAAACATTATCAGTGGAATTCAGTATTCGCGGTCTGTGCAATTCCAACACCCGATAAAACTTCCATTGCGTTATGAATTGAATTCTGACACTTATCAAAATGCATTGATGCAAGAAACTTAGTGCTTGTAGCTAGAAGCACTTCCGTTCACATACTTGCAAACATAACACATTACACATCACAAATACATAACAATACAATAACAGAATACATATTCCACCAAAGTGACATAACTTCTGAGTTCTAATACTGAAACCAAATTATGAAATATTTAGTAATCATTCACTGCACTGCACAAATTGTGGTTAGCAAAAAAAAAAAAACTCTTCCTTGATGCAATGTAGTCTGGGTCTTTGTTATAGAGACCAGACCCGTCACAAGGAGAATCACACCATAGAGAATGAATGGCATTCCAAAAAGATGTTTAATCCATTAGAGGTGCAAAACGTGCACATAAATAGTGTTTAAAAGCAAAATAAAAAAAACTGTCTAAAAACTAGCCTTGTTTTTGGTACTAACAGCAGTACCTACTCCCCTTCCTAAACAATTGAGGCTGGAGTATATTTGCATTCAAGCAGTTCTGGCATAACCTTGTCCATGTGCTCAAACACTTGTTGTCCATTTTTTTTCACCTCTCCCCTAATGGTGGCTGTTTTATGTACACAATTTTAAAATAATTGAAACAAATCTTTATTTTAAATAAAAATGAACCTCACCTTACCATTCTTAAATGCAAAATAAATTAATAAATGCACAAGAATGTGTTAAAATGAGAGTTAAAAACAAAACAAAACCAATAAATAGGATGGGTAAAACATTTGCACAATAAACGCCAAATAAATATTGAAAATTGGTAAGTAAAACAATAAATAAGTCCCTTGAACGCAGTAATATCTTGCGATACTCGAAGGCTCCCCATTAGGGGTGGTTTTATGATTTCTGAGGCCCCAAGCAACCGACCAACCCGGGGCCCCATTTCAAAAATATATTGCCATTGTAGCCAAGTACATTCAAAATGTTTAATGAAATAAAAATCTTGTTAAAGATTTTTAATGCTTGTTTTCCAGTTTTTTCACAATACAGTGATAAAGTGATATTTACTTACATATATGTTTTTACAAATTTTTTTTTAGATTTACGTTTATCAAGGGCTGAAACTTTGCGTGGTGCAGAATAATCTGAAATATTGTTAAACATTGTAACAGTCCCCTCTTTGCAGCCTGAACTTGTTCAGAACGTTAAATCTTTGTGAAATCTGCGCTAAAAATAATCTAGACGCAGCGCAATGAATGAAAGAGAATGCAGGTGTCTCGACATGCATTTTTGAAACCTGAAGTTCTTTTAAACTTGACACAGTGTCTAAAAATTTTCCAGTCCTGTGTGAGACACTGAAGAAACAGTTAGATGCGATTCAGCAGTCAAGGAAGTTCGTTCAGCTCATTTATATAGAAAAACAATGGAAAAACAGAGAAGACACACGCAAAAATGTGTTCAGTGTGAACAGCCCCTCATCCGTTCACACGTGTCTGTGAGCGAGAGCACGTGGGCGAAATAAGTTCAGAAGGCCTGTATATTTTTTTCATGAATTACAAACCCAAAATCCTACTGACCGCACGTGTACCCAGAACAAAATGTCAACCCTCAAGCGGTTTTTGCAGAGCTTTCCTACCGGGCGGGGGGCCCCTGATGTCAATTGCATGATGGTTAAAACCGCTACTGCTCTCCATCACAGTTACTTATTTTCTTTTAACATACTTTTATTCATGATTTTCAAGGATGAGGGCATATCACGTAATCTGTCCATGTTGGCTTGTTCCTAGTTTGACCAGCTTCTAACAAGTGACAGACTTCTAACAAGTGCTAACCTTTTTTTTTTTTAAGTTGTTCTTAAACTTTATTCCCTCACAGTACAATAGTTCTCGTCCTCGGGAGGAATGGGAGATGTGGCATCCAACGCTGATCGCCGAGGCTTTGTTTGCCATCGCAAACATCTTTAGCTCGCTGCGGCTCATCTCCCTCTTTACGGCAAACTCTCACCTGGGCCCTCTGCAGATCTCTCTGGGTCGCATGCTGCTCGACATCCTCAAGTTCCTGTTCATTTATTGTCTGGTGCTGCTAGCCTTTGCCAATGGACTCAACCAGCTTTACTTTTACTATGAAACCGAGGCTGCAGATGAACCCAACCACTGCAAGGGGATCCGTTGCGAGAAACAGAACAATGCATTCTCTACGTGAGTTTCTTTAACAACTGCCAAGCACCCACCAAAGTTTCCTTTTCTGTCCCTCTGCCATTTTGTCTTAGTCTTACATTCTTATAGTAACTATCAACAGTGGGTGACACTACTTACATTATTATATTTTTCAGTAGTAGGACAGTTCAGTTGTTTTTCAAAATATTATAGCTATACAATCTATGAGTAACAAGTTTAGCATGACAAAAATATAAATTGATGTTTTTTGTAATATTGTACTGCACGTGCAGCTTTACATCCGAGCTGAAGAAGTAATCAAACACACTTGCCTAAAATGTCCACACTCTGTCCCATATGAAGAATGGGAAACAAATGCTACATGAATCACTGATGAATTTGAATCTCTGCACAGACATCTGCATGCCATTTTACATCATCTTTTTTGTGTAGCTATATACAAAAGATAAAATTAACACTTATTACAATAATGTTGCAGAGTAATATAATATTTGATCACTTTGTGTTCTGTGTTGTATAAATTATGTTTTCTTGGAGGTATGGTGGTATTTGTTGAAAATGTATCTGTTCGATACTCTTTAAATGGTTAGTTCACCCAAAAATGAAAATTCTCTCTTCATTTACTCACACTCATGCCATCCCAAATGTGCATGACTTTCTTTCTTCTGCTGAGCATGAATGAAGATTTTTAGAAAAATATCTCCACTCTGATGGTTCATTCAATGCAAGTGAAAGGTGACTTGAAGGTCCAAAATGCACATAAAGGTGGCATAAATGTAATCCACATGACTCTAGTGGTTCAATCCATATTTTCAGTGGTGATATCAGAGGTGTGGGTGAGAAACAGATCAATATTTAAGTCCTTTTTGACAAAAAATTTTAACTTTCACATTTACTCTATTCTTTTATTTTTGGTGATTCACATTCTTCGTGCATATCACCACGTTATGGGCAGGGAAGAGAATCTATAGTAAATAAGGACTTAAATAATGATCTGTTTCTCACCCACACCTATCATATCACTTCAGAAGATGTGGATTTAACCACTGCAGTTATGTGGATTACTTTTATGCTGCCTTTATATGCTTCTTGGAGCTTCAAAGTTCTGGTCATCATTCACTTGACGCATTGTAAGGACATACAGAGCTGAGATATTCTTCTAAAAATCTTCATTTGTGTTCAGCAGAAGAAAGAAAGTCATACATATCTGGAGTAAATGATGAGAGAACTGTCATTTTTGAGTGAACTGTTCCTTTAATGCTGTAAACCTAATTGACATCCTTATTGTTTTGTACCAAATAATTACTGCTGTGATTGGAGATAAAACAAATACAATTGCTCCCGGCAAAATTTTAAATGGGCAGCTTGTCTGTAGTTAAACTTCTTTAAATTACAGTTTCAAAGTAGCTTCCTTAACACTGTTACCACATACTGTATATTTATTCTTCCCAGTACAGCAGCTCTAGGTCAGCCTCAGTTAAAGCTGATTGGGCAGAACTGGTGTTGCTTTTGAATATTCATACATCCAGCTTTTCCAGTGATTTGTTCATCAATGACACATCAATATCCTCACAAACATCCAACACTGTAAAATAATGCTGGTTCAAAAACCACCTCATACATTTTTAAGAGAGACATAAATCTGTGCTGTGCCTTTCCGAAAAAAAAAAAATCTGCTGCTGCTTTTTGAAATATAAACACCTGAATCATAAAACAAACAACAACATATTGTTGAAATTGCTGGGGAGATTTTTGCATTTCCATCAGAATCCAATTATCGCTGAATAAGCTGCATGTGGCTTTACCACACTGAGATTCAAAATCCCTCAACCAAGATCACTTCTAAAGCACAGCTTCTTCAAGCGTCCTGCAGTGATTTTCTGAGGTTCAGTCACAGAGAATCCCCTTCATATAATAAAGCGCTTTGACATTCTGTTTCCAGTTGAAAAGACAAAGGCCGGAATTCACTAAGAAGGAATTGTTCCGACTGATATTGTCGTGCTGTCATGTTGATTTAGCACCAGAATTAGTAAAGGAATTATGCAAATCAGGTAGCAGGCTACATTTATAGCTGAACACAATTTAGTACGCCACAAGTGCAGGGTTATAATCCAGCAGACTGCCGCAGACTGGCATATTTTACCAGGACTGTACAGCTTTGCATTACTACAAGGATTTAGAAACCTGAATGGACTCTTTAAAATACAGAGTGTACACTCGTAACATTGTTAGATATCCGGTTATGGCGTTTTCCCCTATTATTTTATCATTTGACAATTTATTGCTGCCTCTATTAATCGAAAATGTACACAAACATCTCTTTTAGTAAAATCGTGTGTACCACCTGCTATTCATAGATGACAATAGCACGGCTTTAGATATTGCTGTGAGCACTGAGGGACAAATTCACTAAATAATTGCACCACTTTTGCAGTGGTATGCAAAAACTTGTTTTCTTCACTAACCAAACTCATATACAGTTTAACCAGGCACATTCAGCACTGAAAAAGCTCTACATCATATTTAATGCAGCAATTCATTCTTAGGGAACTGAGTTTAGTGAAAAAGGTGGAATCCATAAATATCATTATTTACATATAAAGAAGGTGTGCTTGCACTGAAAAGAATTGCAATGACTTCATTTGAATATGCTGCAGTATTCAAGCGCTTGGTTACATTTTATTGTGGGTGGTTTGTGAATAAGATGCAGGATTTTGTGCTGAAGTACAGTGCACAAAGTGCCACAACTGTTTAGTGAATTTGCCCCAAAGAGAGAAAAGACATTTGGGATGACTGAGACCATACACACACACACACTGGTACACTCAAAACTTATTCATCTCTGCTCTGAAGTATATTTGGCCTTTCAACTTAAAATGCCAAATGTCAGCTGCAACAGAACAGGATGTGGACTTATTTGTGTTGTTGGCTCTAGTGGGCTTCCAATTGTTGTGTCACTGTCTCTGACGAGTAAGTGAGGAACTTGAGGCAAACCCATAAGCATTTATTAGAGCTCGACAACATGAGCTCTGTCAATGCAGTCATGTGGTTAAGATGCTGTCCACGCTTTATGTATTATCAATTGACAGGGTTGGGGAGTAATGGAATACATGTAACAGGATTACGTATTTAGAATACAAAATATAAGTAACTGTATTCCACTACAGTTACAATTTAAATTATTGGTAATTAGAATACAGTTACATTCAAAAAGTATTTTGATTACTGAAGAGATTACTTTGCATTTAATGTCATTTGTTTCATTTAATATTTAGTCCTTTCAAATGGAAAACATTTATTCACATAAATGATGTGATTCAAAGTGCATTTGAACAGCTGTGAAACACTTTCTTATGATGTGTTACATTCATACGAGGAGACAGAGAAGTAAGTTTGAAGTAAGTTTGGAGCAGAAGAAATACAAATAAACCTTGTGTAAATTGTCAGGATCACTTGGCACGTCATGTCCTGCACAATAGAGAAGGTAGAGTAGGCATGGGAAATATTGTTTGGCAAAGGGGCTACATCATGCTTAAAAAAATTCTCTCATATATATATATATATTGCATGTTTCTTAGGGCTACTGGTTACGAATCAAAAAGGGGAATGGAAAATGCATACAGCAGTCATGTTCGGGTCTCCGGAGGATATTTTATTATTATTATTATTATTAATTTTTGCATTTTAGTAATGAGAATTTCTGTGGAATATGTACTTAATTATCATGAAAATGAACACAAA
Organism: Xyrauchen texanus; assembly: GCF_025860055.1. Classification (NCBI taxonomy): domain Eukaryota; kingdom Metazoa; phylum Chordata; class Actinopteri; order Cypriniformes; family Catostomidae; genus Xyrauchen; species Xyrauchen texanus. The sequence continues at coordinate 43,815,175 of NC_068280.1, forward strand.
GCAAAAAATCATCACATTTTCCTGTTTTCCACATTTTTACTTTTATTTATTTTGCATTACGTTTATGAATATTTGGGTGGAAAATTGGTTTAATTGTCATAAAAATAATGCCGCAACGCAAAAAATTAAATGCAATAACTTTTATTGAACCCAGAATATTCCTTTATGGCTCTAAAAATAGGTTTCATTTTCTTTATACAAAATATAATTTCTTGAATCCACTTTTTACAGCTTGTATGATGATGTATCTCGATGCACAGGCTTTTGGGAAATAAAGGCAGTGAGATGTTAAAAGTCTGTTACAAACAGAACATAAACCATTTTTTTCTACTGTCACTGGATTCCCAGACGCAGCACATTTCATTGTCAGCCTACTCTATAGTCATGCTGTGTGCTTCTTTGAATGTTTGTGTCCCTGAAGTCCTTCCCTCAGCTACTATATGCAGTTCATCTAACAACTGCTACCTTAGGCAATGCTCACTGCTGCATCCTTTTTGTTCTGGTGTAACTCTGTTTTCCTATTTTCAGGAAATCACGTTGTATTTATCTCTGCCAAGACTTTAATGAAAGCTGACGCTGTTGAATATTTCATTTAACGAGAAAAAAAATTCACAATTCCTTTCACCCCAAGGGAGCGCGTAGACACACAAACTTCAAATCTTATAGCTAGCCAGACATTGCCTTCTAAAACTTAGGATGCATTTTGATAAACAGAAAAAATTTTTTTTATAGCTTATGGCTAGGTTATTTACACAGCTCTGACAGTCTGGTGCCATATGTGCATGTTTGTGTGAGTGCAAACCATCAGTTTGTGAGATTCATTAAACTTTAAATACATTTTCGAACTGGCAGAGCGGGGGAGATGAATTCAGAGTTTCAAAATTGCTCCACAGTAGAATGAATATAACAATGCCAAAACAATATTTCATTCCCAGATTCAAGTCACAGGATAGCATTATAAACCAAAACGACCACAAAATGGATTTAAATGATGATTGATCATCTGTCTGTTTTCCTTTTCTTTTCCATTTCTTCTGACATACTTCTAGTATATGGAGCAATTGTAGCATTGTTTTACATTTTCTTCTTAACTCACATACAGCTACAAATGTACCTGCCAACTTTTAGTATAAGAAACCATTAAACCATTACTATAATACCATTAAAATTCTTACATTATAATATTTATAATATTTAGTTTTTTATTAAAATCATTGCTTAATATTTATTAATGTTACAATATACACTGCCAGACAAAAAAAAAAAGAAAGTTGCACACTCTAATATTTAGTTGGACCGCCTTTAGCTTTGATTACGGTGCACAATCTTAGCGGAATCTTCATGGAATTCGCCAAACTTATGCAACATCACAACATTTATTTCCATCCAGAGTTGCATTCATTTTTGGCCAAGACCTTGCATTGATTATGGGAGAGTCGAACCACTCAGTAAAGTCTTCTCCAGCACATCCCAAAGACTTTTAATGGGGTTAAGGTCAGCACTCTGTGGTGGCCAGTTCATGTGTGAAAATGATTACTCGTGATCCCTGATCCCCTCTTTCAAAATTTGAGCCTGAGAATCTTGGCATTGTCGTCCTGGAATATGCCTGTGCTGTCAGGGAAGAAAAAATCAATTGATTGCATAACCTGGTCATTTAGTACATTCAGGTAGTCAGCTGACTTAATTTTATTGCCACATAACATTGTTGATCAACTGAAGCAACCCCAGATCATAACACTTCCTCCAGAGGCTTGTACAGTGGGCACTATGCATGACGGGTGCATCCCATTATGCTCCCTTGCAAATTGAAGTAGTTTTTTCTGATTAGCCTCACTAACAAGTGTCTTTCTTGTGACCACACAGCTTTTTTCCCAATCCTGTAAGTTCTATTACTTTCACAATTAAACATGTCCGTTAGTTCTACTTTCGTTTTTTTTTTATGATGTGACTTCAAGCGTTTTAGTTATCTCCGATCATGGCCATTCAAGATTCACCACTATACTTCCAGGTTTTAATAATGCGTTGGACAGTTCTTAACCCAATTCCAGTGTTTTCAGCAATCTGCTAAGTTGTTTTCTTTGCTTGATGCAGGCCAATATTTTGCCCCTTCTGAAAGGCAGTAACATCTTTTCCACAACCACGGGATATGTCTTCCGACATGGTTGTTTAAGAAATGAGAAGCTACACACTGCATCATTTATGGTTAAAAGAATTGTTGCCAGCTGAAACATATTAATCACTGCAATATTGATCCAATCATAGGCTCTTAAGTATCTGCTTATTTAAATCCAAAGTGCGACTTTTTTCTTTTTTGGCCAGGCAGTGTAGTTTTCACTTTTATATTGTACTGGTTAATCTTGCTGTCAGGAATGATCAAATGTATTTAAGATGATTCCTGTGACAGACACTTTATAATTCACACGTTAGATAGAAAAAATGCAGTGTGTTATGTTTGCCCATTAACCATTGCCCCCAGTCTCCCCTACACATATATTTTTTATATTCAAATTTTTTAAATAAATGTATATATTTTTCTTTCTTTGTTCATGAACTGTTTACCACTGGAGGCTTACTCTGATCTGCATCCTAAAATATGTCTGTGATGTTTTTACACAATATGTTTTTTCTGATTTATATTAAAAGTTTTTGCATTGTTACAACTATTCCTCTCTTTCTTACCGTCTCTTTCTTGATGCTTCTGTCTCTCAGGTTATTTGAGACTCTTCAGTCTTTGTTCTGGTCGATATTCGGCCTCCTGAATCTGTATGTAACCAACGTAAAGGCTCGGCACGAGTTCACAGAGTTTGTCGGCGCTACAATGTTTGGCACCTACAACGTCATCTCACTGGTGGTTCTGCTAAACATGCTCATCGCCATGATGAACAACTCTTACCAGCTCATTGCTGTGAGTACTGCATATCTCTGTAAACCTAAAGCCAGGAACATACTTAACACATATATGTAAGGAATAGTTCACCAAAACATTTTAATTCTTTAATTATTTAGTATCCTAATCTACTGAAGCGATACGATTTGTGCGATGAACAGACCAGAATTTATCATTACTCAAATAAGTAAAAATCAAATAAGGTGGCTACGCTAGGTGGCATAGCCAGAAACTTTTGTGTGGGTGGGCCAAGAGAAATAAGGCTATTCATATTTAAATGTGTTCCTAATAATGTGCTCAGTGAGTGTATGGGTAGCCTATTGCAACTATAGCTGTATGTCTCTGCTATGACTATTCTTCTCTGATCATGTTACTGCATCACATCTCTATTCTTTTATTAAAATGGGGGAGAGATAGCACTGCTGCAATAACATGGTGAGAGAGAAAAAGCAATATGGAAAACTGCATTTTTTTATTTTAGACTGATGGAGAAAATAAAGAGGCTGGAGTATAGAGCAGATTTCATCTTCCAAAGTAGCTTTAATTTTTTCTTAGATATTATGTCAACCAGCTTGATGAGCCACACCACTCCCTCTCTCCTGCAAACAGACACACGACCATGCCCCCATCTCCACATACCCCCACCGCCCGACTCTGACTAATGTACAGGGCATTATGACTAATGTACAGCACCAGTCGACCCCCCCTCCCCTCCTCCACCATCTCCTGCGAGAGCACTGCCCCCAGCCCTATGTCAGATGCATTCATCTGCAAAATAAATGGTGGAGAGAAATTTGTCATTTTCATGGTTTGTGCTCAAAAAGGGGGTGCATATCAACAGGTTAACCTCATAATTGAGATCTCAGATTTGCCATGTGACCTCAAAGGTCATATTATTCAGGGTTTTATTCAATCGTTCCACCAACCCATCTGTTTGTGGGTGGTAAACACTTGTGTGAATCGACCTAATAATTCATATAGCTTGTGTAGTGTTCAGGACATAAATGTAGCGCCTTGATCATTGAGTATTTCTTTTGGAATCCCCACTTGGGAGTTAACTCTGAAGAGTGCCTATGCAACACTATGTGCTGAGATGATGTGCAGGGGCACTGATTCCGGATATCACGTTGCATAGTCCACCAGAACTAATGCAAAGCGATGTCCATGTGTGGTCCACTCTAATGGCCTGATGAGGTTCATACCAATTCTTGCAACGGGAACCATGATTAATAGTAGAGGGCACAATGGCGCTTTTGGGGTGTCCAGTGAATTCACCAACTGACATCCACGGAATGCCGCCCACCACCTGCGATCATCCCCATGAATGCCCGGCCAAAATATACAGGCCATTATTCGGTTAAGTGTTCTTTCTTGTCTTAAATGGCTGGCCATTGGATTATGGTGAGCCGCCTGGAAGAGAGCTTCCCGACAGATTTTCGGTACTAATAACTGGGTTGTATTTTATTTTGTTTGAGTGTCCTGCTTCACTTGATACAACCTATCTTTGATAATTAAAAAATATGGGTATGTGAGTGCGACATTAGACTTGAGCTGTTGACCATCGATTATTGTGAATATCCTCATGCACACACATCGCACCTTCTCCATACTATTTGGGTCCCTTTCCCCGTCTTGTACCAAACGTTGGTGAATGGAGGTTTGAGAACAGCCAGTATCCATCAAAGTTTGACATGTATACCCCTGGGTACTCAACTGTATCTGATACGCACCAGCTCGATCGTGGGGTGGCATCAGGAATCCGGACCAGCTTACCAACCTCCATTATGGGGCAACAGTCCTGGAAATGACCTGGATCCTCACAGCTCCAACAGACCAGCTCAGGCCCCCCTCCTACACCCATGGGAACAGACTCGTCAGAGATAGCAGGGGAGAGGAAACCTGGGCAAAGGACCACCCAGCCTCCTAGTGGCAGGAACAGTAAGCTGGATCGCTTCCTTCAGCGACCCCGGACAGTGGCACTGGACACACTCGGCCATCCCACAGGGCAGCTGGTTAATGAACTGCTCCATGACCACCTTGTCCATGATATCCAGGAGGCTGGCTGCAGGGAGCTGTTGGACCACAAGCTGCGCTTCCCCGGAGAGTAACAGCAAAAGTTGCCCATTGGTCAGGTGTCCATTCCAACACCTTGACTGTCTTCTCGAAGAGATCGAGGTAGGCTTCTGGATCATCAGCCGGCCCCATTTTCAAAAGGGTGAGCAGCTCGGTTCTCTGCTTGGGCCTGCAGCAGGAGTTGAAATGCTGCTCCTCCTCCAGCCGCAGCTCGACGAAGGCCTGATGCTGGTTCTGCTGGATGCCGGCAAGGGTCTTGATCACCTTGCTCAGTGGTGAGGACTCAATGACAACGTATCTCTTTGAATTTCTTCCCGGGTTTCGGCCACAGTGTGACACCACGTCAGGGTTCATGTGTGGAAATGAGGAGACGGGGAGCAGTGGCACGCTTCAGGTAGGGCTTTTATTTTCTTTGCATACGTGTGCAGTGCATGCACTCTTTTAAAAGTTTTCACTCAGTTCAATAATCCACACTCTCAAAATAAACATAAACTTCTTCACAATTAATCCAGCATCATATGTCAACTCAATCTAGTTTTGATGAACAGCTAAGAAGTTATTTAAATATATGATGATAAAATTCATAGCCATCAATTTACATATACTGTATGACATTTGTTACAAATATTTTATTAGACTGGGAAAATAAAGTGGTTGGAGCCACTGCATGATATGGGAGCCCCGTCAACAATGTGTGTCTCATCACATTGCTTCGGGTGTTTACAGTGTAAATATGTTTATTATAATGCGAGTGCTGACATTATCCTGCATGACTGCCTCTGAAGATAGCAGTTTGTGGTTAAACCAATACAAGAACAACATGAGATGTAATGAGGTTTGATGTTATTGTTAATGTTAACATAGCCGCCATATTCGATTTTGCACTTTATCAGTTATTTGAGTGAATAATGACTTTTCATTCTGTTCATCACACAAAGTGATCGTATTGCTTCAGAAGTAAATATGACATTAGTGGCACAGAAATTACTGTACATACTTCAGCTTTGACATGTTTTGCCTTACTATAACTAACTAAAGGGGCCAGTAGTTACCTTTTATGTCTTTGCCATTAAACTGGAAATTGTATTATTCAGGTAGCTAGCTGTTGTGACGCAGCAGGCAAAGAATGAGGATCTAAGTGCAGCTTTAATGCAAATAAAAGATTAATAAAGTAACACAGAATATCACAGAATGCAGGAAACCAAGCACAGAACATAACAAATCATGCAAGAACTAACAAACTAACTGGGGGAAACAAGGGCTTAAATATACAAGGACAAACAAGGGAACGAGGAACACCTGTGGAAATAATCAGAGGAAAACCAATCATAAAATGAAACTACAAAGGACTACAAAAAGGAAACAGGAACTAAACAATAATTTCAACACAAAAGCACAAAAACAAAAGACAACAGGGAATATGTGACAGCTGTAAGCATATTGACAGTTGTGAAGTGTGTGCTCTTGTATTTACTAGCCGTGGGATTGATGCCTTTTTCTCGCACTGATGATTATCGATAAACAGCAGTATTATTTTTTTAAGATATAAAGAGGGCTGCTCGTCTTTGTCTCTTCAAACATATTTCTCAACACAACTTTGGTAAAGTCTAAACGGAAAAGTACACTCACCTAAAGGATTATTAGGAACACCTGTTCAATTTCTCATTAATTAAATTATCTAATCAACAAAACACATGGCAGTTGCTTCAATGCATTTAGGGGTGTGGTCCTTGTCAAGACAATCTCCTGAACTCCAAACTGAATGTCAGAATGGGAAAGAAAGGTGATTTAAGCAATTTTGAGCGTGGCATGGTTGTTGGTGCCAGACGGACCGGTCTGAGTATTTCACAATCTGCTCAGTTACTGGGATTTTCACACACAACCATTTCTACGGTTTACAAAGAATGGTGTGAAAAGGGAAAAACATCCAGTATGCGGCAGTCCTGTGGGCAAAAATGCCTTGTTGATGCTAGAGGTCAGAGGAGAATGGGCCAACTGATTCAAGCTGATAGAAGAGCAACTTTGCCTGAAATAACCAGTCGTTACAACCGGGGTATGCAGCAAAGCATTTGTGAAGCCACAACACGCACAACCTTGAGGCGGATGGGCTACAACAGCAGAAGACCCCATCGGGTACCACTCATCTCCACTACAAATAGGAAAAAGAGGCTACAATTTGCAAGAGCTCACCAAAATTGGACAGTTGAAGACTGGAAAAATGTTGCCTGGTCTGATGAGTCTCGATTTCTGTTGAGACATTCAGATGGTAGAGTCAGAATTTGGCGTAAACAGAATGAGAACATGGATCCATCATGCCTTGTTACCACTGTGCAGGCTGGTGGTGGTGGTGTAATGGTGTGGGGGATGTTTTCTTGGCACACTTTAGGCCCCTTAGTGCCAATTGGGCATCGTTTAAATGCCACGGCCTACCTGAGCATTGTTTCTGACCATGTCCATCCCTTTATGGCCACCATGTACCCATCCTCTGATGGCTACTTCCAGCAGGATAATGCACCATGTTACAAAGCTCGAATCATTTCAAATTGGTTTCTTGAACATGACAATGAGTTCACTGTACTAAAATGGCCCCCACAGTCACCAGATCTCAACCCAATTCAGCACCTTGTTGAATCAATGCCACATAGAATTAAGGCAGTTCTGAAGGCGAAAGGGGGTCAAACACAGTATTAGTATGGTGTTCCTAATAATCCTTTAGGTGAGTGTAAATTAAAAGGGGCCGCACACCGAACACGTCTGGTGGACAACATGGCGCATTCTAAAATTTAAAACAATTATTTTCTACGAAGGTCCGCACACACCATGGCTGCTGCTTGTTACCTCCAGAGGCTGCTCAAAATTCTGCAGCCGCATAGTGCTCAAATCACATAGTTCTCCATTACATTCAACCCAAAGGACAAAAATTATTTACTTTAGTCCCTGAATGATATATTGTGTATGTGTATCTTTCAAATAGCCTACACAATGTTTTTTCAGTTTCAAGTATGTCATTTTGTAGTTTGACAGCTTGAATGAAACCTCTTCAAGGCTACATACAGAGGACGTGCTTAATAATTTCTAATAGTTCAGTTTGCATGCACTTACCTGCAAACTCATGAAAATTACTTTATTCTTGAATAAATGCAAAAACCTTTATAATGTTTGTGTGTATGGTGACTATATCCACAACTTAGTTTGGACTGTACCTTGTCTTACCTGCAATCGGCTTCGGTAAATTTTATATCACCCTCTTGTGGTCTCCCAATGCTATTACACCAATTAACATTAAAAGGAAGGCCAAATGACAGTGAATTGGAAAGCACACAAATTAGGCTTCTAATTTCAGTGACGCTAACATTGATATATCGATGCCTCAAACATGAATCGATAAAATTATGTGCTGCTCAATAATCGATAAATCGATATTTTATGACATGCCTAGTGTTAACTGAACTATTGCTTCGCCATGACAGCAGTTGACATGAAATAGAAATTCGAAGGAAAAGACATTCAGCTAATCCCTGTAATAGCACCCCTTGTGTCAACCCTAAGAATGCAACTGATGCTTTTCTACTTTTCTCTGTGTTTTCTCAACGTGTCACTGCGCCTTAGGACCATGCTGATATCGAGTGGAAGTTTGCTCGGACAAAGCTGTGGATGAGTTACTTTGAAGAGGGGGGGACACTCCCCCCACCATTCAACGTCATCCCCAGTCCGAAATCATTCTGGTACCTGTGTCGATGGGTACATGAGCGGCTCTGCAGGTCAGAGGCTGCTCTGCCTGAAGACCCTCACAAACACGACAATCTTAAGGAGTTTACGGTAAAAAATCCATTTAAACATCATCACGACGGTTCCTTCATAATTTGATCAAGTGGTTCTGGTTTAAATTACACTTTTAAAAACCATTACATTGACTAACAGTACAGTCACACACATATGCCACCACACAGAATGCTTTAACAGCTCATTTACATTTTGATTGTTTTTGAACTATTGGGTTTTTGACTTTTGATGTTGGGATACAGCAATTGTATTTAAACTTCTATCAACATATACCTTCAGGTATAGTTGAGTGGAAAAGGAATATCAAAATCACTTATGTTAACAAAAATCATGACTAGCATGACTTCTAAAACAACAAAACTCCTATTCATATTCATGACCAGCTAGGTTCACCTCAGAGGTGCCATAATTGGACAATGGTGACCAAATTCTGAAATCACATTAAATATTAATCGAGACAATCATAGGTTAAACAACTGGACGGTCAAGTAAGACCTAATTAATATTCAAGAGATGAGTCCTGTTATGTCACAACAAGCCCCCTTCCCCCACTTCAAAATTTGTTCCAGCGCCACTGTCTTTGTTTAAAGTTATTATGAGCCTGAGTTATTTAATTTTAATTGAATCAGTGAAGTGGAATTTCATATCAATTAATTAAACTTCTATGCAGTAAGATTTCTTTGTGCAACAGGTTTCTTTTCTCCTTTGATGATGTAATGAGGTGTAAGTTGGCCCAAGTCAAGTCTCTCCCATTGCCATGCTAACCCCCCCCCCCAACCACAAACACATACATACACACCTGTTACAAATCCATCTCTGACTGTAATAAACAACAGTAATTCTGATGTACATGTACACACTCTCTCTCTCTCTCTCTCTCTCTCTCACACACACACACACACACACACACACACACACACAGACACTCAAATCTCTCCCACATGTTTGCAGGCAATGCTGTGTTGGGATCAAACCTGGATTGTTACATAAAACTGCCTACATGTAGCACTAAGAGCAGACCAGCTATCCAGCAAATCGAATAAGAATACGAAAGGTCTCTCAGCTCATACTGCAATATCAGAAAAATAAAAACCAATATATCACAATCACTTTATCCATTAACAGTGTCACAGGATCATATAAGCCCCAGTGCAAAAACCACTTAATGAGCCCTTACCACACCCCCACCCTCCCACAACCTACAAGGATAAACTTAAAACACATAAGAATGTACAGTAGCATTAACATTTTTATTGACATGAAATCAAACAAAAAAGGGATAGGATTATTTCATATCGGTAACACTTACCAAAGTTTGCAATTGTTAACTACATTAGTTAACATTAACACTTTTTTAGCTCTTATTAAAGGAATAGTTCTCCCAAAAATTAACTCATCATTTACTCAATCTCCTGCCATCCCAGATGTTTATGACTTTCTTTTCTCTGCTGAACACAAAGATTTTTAGAAGATTATCTCAGCTCTGTTGGTCCATACAATGCAAGTGAATGGTGGCCAGAAATTTTAAGGTCCAAAAAGCACATAAAGACAACATGAAATGTATCCTGTGGTTAAATCAATATCTTCAGAAGAGATAGGTGTGGGTGAGAAACAGTCCATATTTAAGTCCTTTTTAACCATTAATCTCCACTTTCACTTTCACATTCTTCTTTTGTTTTTGTCCTTCCGCATTCTTTGTGCATCTCGCCACCTACTGGGCAGGAAGGAGAATTTTTTTGTAAAAAAAGTACATAAATATTTATCTGTTTCTCACCCACACCTATAATATCCCTTCTGAAGATATGTATTTAACCACTGGAGTTGTATGGATTACTTTTATGTTGCATTTATATGCTTTTTGGAATTTCAAAGTTCTGGTCACCATTCCCTTGCATTGTATGTACCTACAGAGCTGATCTTTTCTTCTAAAAATCTTCAGCAGACGAAATTCATACACATCTTGGATGCATGAGTGTGAGTAAATGATCCCTATCCCTTTAATCGAAGTCAATGCTAATTTTTGCATTGTACAGTTTAACATTAGTTAATTATGAACTAACATGAACTAACAATGAACAATTGTAAATGTACAAATTAACATTAACCAAGATTAATAAATGTTGTTAAATGTTAGGTCATAATACCTAATGCATTTTCTAATGTTAACAAATAGAGCCTTTACTGTAAAGTGCTACAGATATATGAAATGACTGAGTTATTTGAAATCAGTCATTTTGTTACTTTATTGAGTTTTAGAGTAATATAGAATTATATAATATATAATAATAGTAGTATAAAATGTATATATAATTTACATTTAGCAGATGCTTTTATCCAAGGCGTCATACAAATGAGGAACATATAAGCAATTTGTCATACAAAAGGCAACAATTCCTGCAGTTTCACTTTGCCAAGTTCCAAGAGTAGCTAGAGCATGACGCAGAAGAATGCGAAAGAGACAGACAAAGAAAATGATTATTTTTTATTCCATTATACTAGGACTTGAGGAGTTTTAACATAGTCACCACTGTGGATGAGATGCATACTCCATCTAAAACTTTTTTTAAATAGCTTTTTGCTAATTTTATAATTATCACATGGAACATTTGTACTGTTAAAAATGTATTTGTCACAATGCTGGACCTTTTAAATGATCTCTTTTTGCCTGGTTAAATCTAAAGGTGATTAAAAATAGAGATAAACTTAAGCAAAAGGGTGGTCAGTTACAGCACCTGCACTTATCTAATAAGTTAATAAACTGTACATTTGAACATAAAATCTTGTTGATAAAAAAAGGGATGTGAGGTACAAATCTTGCAAAGAATTTAAAAATCATATGATAGTTAAACTGTATGATAAATGATATTCAAAGTGTGGTGTGCTCTTGCTTTGTGTTAAGGTACAAGCTGCACATAAAGCATAATTTATTTCCAATGTGCATTGAAATTGCATTTGATTTGATTGAGTCACTCAGTGTCGAGGTGATGGGAATATTATGTTGATAGAAACACAAGTGTGCCCTCATTTCCATGAAATGAGTTATTTATTCTATTATCAAAGGTTTTGAATGATAAAAATAAAAGAGAGCAATATGTCTTACTCATGTGGCCAAGTTATCAGATTTCTTTGTTTTATAAATGTATGAAGATATCTGCCTCTGCTCAGTATGTACAGTGGCCCCAAATAGAATAGAAGTAATGTTTAAAAAAAATAATAATAAAAAAAACAACAGTTTAAATTAATTGCAAAAATGCCTTAAATATTATAGTTACCAAACATCATCTAATGCGATTTATATTCAAGCATTTTTAAATGTGGCTTAAGTGTCTAAATACTGTACACCACTTAATGTATTTCAACCTCTCCTACTCTATGCTAAAAGTATGGTAATTAAGTTAAACTGGACTGAAGAGGCCAACATAAAGTATCTGGTCTGGTATTGAAATACTAATCACTCCAAAACGAGATTGGACCTGGAAATATCAACATAATGGAATTTAAAGGGATAGTTAACACATAAATAAATAAATGTGCCATTTACTCAATTAGTTAATGAGATCAGTTATTCTGCATAATTACACATTGAAGATTTGTTTCTTCTTTCAGGAAAAACATGCTGACAGGCTGATACAGAATCAGCATTATCAGGTATGCCAGCAGAATAAGGGCTACAATCACATACATGCGCATGTAATTGCATTACATCGCTTTGCCTCTGGTATTGTTTTCCTGATCCATCTGTCTTTGCACTGCCACAGCAAAGATCCAGATGCATTTTTCTATAGAAACAAGATTAGAGATTACTGTTTGCCATCTCTCTCTTCTTCTCTTTTACCCCTCAGGAGGTGATTCGTAGTCTAGTGAAGAGGTATGTGGCATCCATGATCCGCAGTGCTAAGACCAACGAAGGGCTAACAGAGGAGAACTTTAAGGTACTTCTGAAATGGAGAGTACCCAAGTATTACGCAAATAATCACTTGTATAAGCCTCAAGTTTTTTCAAAAAGTATTGGTGACTAGATGTTTCATTTTCATTATCTGCATTCACAATAATTGTTACTTTATCAAACTGCTATAATTATCTAGGTAATTTTCATGAAACCTGTCTAGAATATGTCCTGGTCATAATCCTAAATTAATACAAAACGATATGAAGTCATATTTTGCATAATGAAAATAAACCCTACATTTAAGACCATGTTTAAAAACACAAATTCTAATTACCGTAACACGTTTTACTTTTACTATTTTCATAGTTTTAAATTATGACTCTCATCACCTTAACAGTCCATTTTTACTGTATTAAAAAGATGATAAAAAAGATGCCTTGATTTAATAAATAAAAATAAAAAATTGTACCATCAAAGTACTTCCACAATGCCTAATAATCAAAAAGATTATAATTTTTTTTCACAATTGGGGTTAAAATGTGCATAACTCTCATGTCTCAAAAATGTAAAAAAAAAAATAATTCCTTAATTGTTTCTTTTGATTTTGGAGTAAAATAGGATCAAGACATTTGAAATACTGAAATAAGTTCAAAACATGTTGATATTTTGTTTAAAGTGGCTTTATATTTGATTAGAAGAATTTATTTAAACCTCAAAATAGTGCAAAAAATGTCATTTGTAAATAAACCTATATTTCTGTCCATAAAATATAGCATATTTACGTATAACATACTTATTATTTAAATATAACAGATGTAGTCCATTAAGCATTTTAAGACCCTTATATTAGTAACTTTTGGTTAGTGGTTGACCAATAGTTCTTTGAGTGAATAATTCTGATACCTAGTGAGCAAGAGAAATAATATGCATATGCTAGCAAAAGCAGCAATTAATGTAGGGTATAACGGGGCTTTCTCCCAAAACACTAAACAGCAGCAAAAACTACCACAGTGCTTTCCTTACCACCTGTTTGTCACTATACTCTTCAAAATATTCTCAGTTTATGAGATTACTGCGTGCAATGTCTAAATTTCAATGATGATGTAATTGGATCTAATAAGTAATCATATTTAAAATTGAGCAAATTTATGTAGCTAATGAGAATCCCTGAAATTATCACATTTATATTCTGACAACATACTTATTTATCACTTGCAGTTTTGTTTAAATTGATTAAATCAATATATTTTTTAATAGCTTTCAGAGTGGGCTCACATTGACTGATTTGATTACAATGGAGATGTTATGAAATGCCAAATGTGATTGAAATGAACAGGAAGTGGATAATCCTTTTCTGAAGTGTTTATTTTGATAAGTATTATCTTTATTTGTTACTCAAAAAAGATAATAGATAATAAAATCTAAACAACCTTCTGTTTTTATTACTTTTCACACCAATTATGTTGCTCCATCAATATTTAATAAATATGAATGTATTTTTTCAATCTTGGTATACTTTGTGAACAGAAAAAAGCAAATGTTCCTTAAGTTGTGCCTTTAGCCCTGTTTTACCCTATTCATAAATTAGCTGAATTTACTTCGTTTACCAAAAAAAAACCAACTTAAAAATAGAAAATGTGAATTATCTATTGACAACTATGTCAGTCTGAAGATTTTAGACCTGAATACCTGTTAATTAGCTAAGTCTTCTGTAAATAAAATATACATATATACATTATCTAAACTCTAAACACAGAAAATGTAAATTTTCTAACAAGTATATCAGGCTGTAGATTTTGGATATGAAAGATTGTGTTAATGAGGTAATCAGGTACAAATATTGGTCAGTTAATCAGCTTGGCTGATGCAGTATGGTTAACCTGAGAAACAGTATTAATATACAACTATAATTATACCCTGCTGTAGGAGCTGAAACAGGACATCTCCAGCTTCCGATATGAAGTCTTGGACCTTCTTGGCAACAGAAAGCCACCCCGGCGCAACTATTCGTCCAGCAGCGATGTCACACTTCGAGATGAGGTCAGTGATGACGAGGAGGCATCGAGCATCAACTGTCACCACAGCGATGGGAGCAGCATCGGGGCCAAGGGCGTGTCTTTCAAAAACATCACACCTTCAGATCCATTGTATGGAGTCTCCGCTCTCTTTCGGTCTATCTCTGGAAAGGAGATTGCTATGGCAACTACAGCATCGTCCACGTACAGGGAGGGTAAACCAAAGATCAATGGACTGAGGAAGAACACCTCACCCTCCTCTTCCCTATCCTCCGTGGCTCCAGCAAGACCTGCACTCTCACGGACCTGGAGGCGGTTTTCACGCTTCTCGAGTGCCAAGAAGAACTCCTTTAGACGGCTCGGACTGCTTTTTTCACGCATGGGCAGTCATCTTCCCCAACCTGCAGGTGTAACTGCTGCAACTTACACTATCTCAGATGGATTGCTTCACCCGTCAGGGGCATGGCGTGACTTGGGCTTCACCAGGGGTGATGGTCCAGTCACCCGCACCGAGACCAATCTTAATCAGGTGGATGTGGATGGTTTGAATGAAGGCGAAAGTGTTGCCATGACAACTAATGGACAGAGAGCTAATGGTAGGGATGTTTTGCTGACATTAGGACCTCTGTCCCCTCCCACTTCCCTGCATTGTGCTTCCAGTTTCTCTGCCTCCAGTTCCCGCCTCTTGGATTCAAGTGAGGATGTGTTCCAGGGATTGGTTGGGCCTTGTGATGGACAAACACAAGACTCCTCCCACTGGGTAACAGAACAGGACGATTCAGTGACCACGCAGCTATAGTGATGCTAGTCTGTACTGTACAGCACTTTTGTTATAAAAATAATCAGTGATGATGATATCAATAACTATTACCTTACCAACAACAACCAATTCTTTTGTTTATTGCATTTAGTTGCTGCTGCAATATTTGTTGTTTCTCTCTGAGATTTAACCAAATCAAAAACCATACACAAGAAAGATGGGATGAATGAATGCAATGACGGACAATAGATGAAGATAATAAGGGACAGAAAAATGCCATATTCAGCAGAACAGAAAAACTGCAGGCCAGGTCAAATTGTTGGTGTCACAATGTCAAAAAGTCATATCAATCATTTAAAGGTGCACTCAGTAATTTTGTCCTCATTAAAAGATTAACTCCTAAAGACATGAATTGTAATTTTACAATATATTTAGAAAATGATGAACACTCACATTAAAAAAAAAGACTCTAGTCATATCAGTAACTTTATAAAAGCTACATTTTCTACATGGAGAGGGTCCGCACATGGGGCTGTCATGTTAGGATCACATGACCAGCCGAATACTACTCGCTTAATCTCAGTAACAGTCCTGTTATTTGACACTTTCACTCATTGATTAAAGTAATCATGGCTGACTATGAAGACTACATTTCTACAATGGCATCTAAAACTAAAAACTATTGATTTTATAATTATGCTGCACCCAAGCCGCTAGGTGTCAGTGTAAGTCCAAGATGACACAAAGACAAAAGTTAGTGAGTGCACCTTTAAAGTCAGCATGAAGTGAATATTGACTCGATATACTTTCCTAGTACAGGTCCATGGTCTTTTGTGTACTATATGATTCATCATTGCATGTTATTCCAAAGAGAATTTTTTTTTTTCTTCATCAAAATCTAATAACTTGGCATCTTGTTAATGACTTTTCGTCATCTAGCATGCACGGACAGGGAAAACTTTTAATAATATATTTAATGGTTAACATTAATGGTTAATGCAATAATAGTTAGTGACAATAGATTTTAAAAAGAACCGTTTCCATTGGAATATGTCAAAATGCTCTTCAACTTGACTTTTGGGCTCCATGTCCTGGTCAAAAAGTCTCCTCAAAGAGTGCAAGAATTAAATAAGAGAAGTAGTCCTCCTTTATCGACAACAAACTTGACTCCATTTGATTGTGAACTGCCCACTTTTAATGATCCAATCAATTCCCACTTGATAAAATCAAGTCCCACCCTACATAATTTTCTTCATTGAATATAAATTACAAATGTAAGTTATGTTACAAATGCTGGTCATGTTGACTTTAAAAACCAATTAATTCAGGCAATTCACAAGTCAAAACTAATTTAAAATACAAAATAACTACATTCTGTTTGTATGGAAGCATTTCCAGTTTATAAATTAAAATTGCACTCAGTAATTTTTTTCCTAATTTAAAAAGTTATACTTCTAAAGAAATGAATAATAAACATATGCATATTGAAACATATGTATAAAATCATGACCACTCATGGTAGATGAAAAGTTCAGTCATATCAGTAATTTTATAAAGCTCTTTTATTCTACATGGAACAGGGGCGCATTGTGGGGGCAGTCACGTTAGCATCACATGACCAGCTGAAACTACTTACTCAATCTTAGAAAATGATCTGTTATTGGACTCTTTCATTCATGGATTAAATTAATACTCTGTATAGAGAATTACTAAAATGGCATTGGTAACTGAAAACTACTGTGATTGAATGATGCAGCATCCAGGCCACTAGGTGTCAATGCAAGCCAATGTAAGCTACTTCGACATGCTTCAAAAAAGTACTAAGTGCACCTTTAAGTATTCATTTAGAGAAAGTTCTCATTGGAAAGTGTGCTGACCAAGAAACATATCTACTATGGACCTACAGTGTATGTCGAAGGATATAATACTCACACAACTCCTGGTGGAACAGTTTGGATTTTTTTCTGCAGTATTTACGAGCTGTTGGCGTCAGCTCATCTGGTGTGGTTTTTCACTTTAGAACTATGATATGTGCTCATCATAATCTGACAATACTTGTGTTATGCACCCGGAGGGCTGAAGTTATGCTAGATTCTAACATGACTGAAATCTTATTTTTGTATTTTGAATAGCATGTACAAAATATTTAATTTTAAGACTGTTTTAGTCTAGACAGACATTATTTATACACTATACTATTATGTTTTTGGAGCTGTCTTTTTTCTTCCTTTGACTGCTTACTTTTTACTGTATGTGAATATTTATTAGTATATTATAATAATCAGGTACAGGGGAGATGTCCGCGGACATGCATTGAATAAGACACCCCCCCTAATGTGTGATGATGAATGCTGATAAACCATATACAGTGACTCGCAAAAGTATTCAGACATTTAACCAACGTACATCTGTTTACTAAACTACAAATAATACATTGGAAATTAGTTCTCCATAATATTTGTATTTACCAGTGCTGGGTAGAACATGTAATCTTGATTACGGAATCAGATTGCAAAAATATGATGGATTACATTATTTTTTAATAACATAAAGTGTAATCTGATTAGTTATATTTTTGTGGATTACATGATTACATTCCTGATTAAATCACCAATCAGCCAAAGGCAATAACTAGTGCGTAATTGACTGATTATGCTCATAAATGTTAAAAGAGCCGCCTGAACCAAAGCCTAAAATAAGTGTGTTATAGGCCTAGTCAGGTAGCACTACACTGAAGACAGTGCTGTCCAGTTCCTCATATAACCATGTACAGAAATAACTTCTCTCAAAGAGAGACAGGGCAAAATAATTGAGCAATGCAATCTTTGCCTTAAATAAATTATATATATTGAAAAAGATTGTGGAGTTGGAGGTTCTGTATAGGTTATATATCTGTATATGTATATTATCTAAATATTAAGTATTTGAATAATTATTCTATGTATCTAGCCATGTGTGCATGTAGCTACCAAAATTGATACACTCCATTAAAAGCACTTAATACAATCCAAAATTCACACATGGCATTTGGTTTCTGTTTTAAATTAAGTCTCTAAACAAATACACAAATAAATGTAGAGCTATGTGTATTTGCACCCTGCTTTGAAATAATGTTTCAAGTGTTTCAAACAAGTCATTGCCTACAAACACGTCCATAATTCTAGATACTCTATTGTAAGAACATTTTAAATGTTGCATTTTAAATGTTGCAAATAAACATTTTAAAGGTTTCGTTCACATGCAGCTTTGTGCTTTTGCATCATGCAAATGCTCTTTGGCCAATGCTCATAAGCCACACCTCC
Organism: Xyrauchen texanus; assembly: GCF_025860055.1. Classification (NCBI taxonomy): domain Eukaryota; kingdom Metazoa; phylum Chordata; class Actinopteri; order Cypriniformes; family Catostomidae; genus Xyrauchen; species Xyrauchen texanus. Next base: position 43,833,884 of record NC_068280.1, read on the forward strand.
TTATGTATAATTATAAGGAGGTACAAATCGAACATCCCACATCATACTTTATCTAGAGACATTCTCTCATTTTTAATTTGCTTAATTATACAAGCTTGTTCTCATTCGTCTTCTATTTTAGGCAACACAGTTATTTAAAAAAGATTATGATTTTATTTTTATCAAAATATGCAATGAGTAATCCAAATGTAATCCAAACGTAATCAAGTTAGATAACCTACAAAGTGTCATTAGTAATGTATTTGTAATAAGTACCAGATTACATTTAAGAAGTAATCTACCTAGCACTGGTATTAACAAGCTCTAAACCACCAAATGACTTTAGTTTGACATTGTTTTAAATTTGGAAATTATATTTATATTATATTAATAAATACAGTACACATATATTATATACACTATGTTTATGTATATACAAATAACATGAACAATTTAATTAATGGAATGGCTCAAAGGCCTGATCTAAACAGCTGTGAATCTGTGGCAGTTTTTAATCTAATTTGCCTGAATGACTTTATACTTAAACGTGTCACATAAAAATAACCTTATAAAAGCTGTTTATTCTACATGGAGAGGGTCCGCACATGGGGGCTGCCAAGTTATCACATAACCTGCCATATACTACTTGCTTAATCTCAGTAACCATACTGTTATTTGACACTTTCACTCACTGATTAAAGTAGTCATGGCTGACTGTGAATACTACAATTCTACAATGGCATCTGCAACTGAAACCTATTGATTTGAAATACAAAATGGACTAAATTGCATTGTAGGAATATGTAATACAGTAAAATGAGAGCATTGGTTAAGGTCTGATGACATATGGCGAAGCGCTGTAAATGCTTATTTAAACACTTGAATGAAATACATACTCCTCTTGTATGATTCTTACCAGTTTCTACTTTTCTTTGAAAACATGTGAACATATGACTAAGATATGTCGTTTTGAGAGCCAGAAACTGAACTCAAGGGAATGACGAATATGCAGATTCAATAAAGCAAAAGTACCCTGGTGTTGTGTTTGATTTGTTGCCATTTACAGATGGTGTATGTGAATACACAAAATACTATTCATTTTTTAATTGGCAGGGTGGGTAATATTATCCAACACTGCCAACCTGTAACAGGAAACGTAATTGGCAAACATGACTTGACCATTTATGTACGACTGCGTTTTAGTGTCTCGTCAAAAAATATATATAAATAAATAAATAGTAAAGTCAAAATTACGTCGTAGCATTATGAGATTAAAGTCGGAATATTATGAGAATAAAGTAAAAATGACCAGAAACGGCGCGTAATTTTCACAACGATAGAACAAAGAGCCAGCAGCTTCATCAATGTAAGAAATGGATGTAGATGATGAATTAAATCATTCTTTATTCTAGGATTTAGATACAAATAAATCCTTGACATCGTTTGTCATATCAGCACAAAGTTATTATTGGGACCCGGACACTGCAGCAGATATGAACTGAATTTATTCAGGAGAAAGAACCACACAGACATTCGCGCAGTCCAGCTGGGCATGGCTGATGCTTTGGCTGGGTTTCCCGAAGCTCTAAATTGAAAATTAGTAGGCCTATTTACATAAATTGTACTTACTACAGCACGTTTCCTAAAAGCATCGTTGTCTAAGTGGCACATAAAAACGCTTGTAAATTAACTAGAGCTATGAACCGCTCTTAGGTCCATAAATTACTACACTTATTGTTCTTACATCTTTAACACTTTATCAGATACAAAGGGACATTTAATAAATTATATTAATATATTTTGATCATTGGAAATCCATTCTACACGATATCAATAGCCTAGGCAGTCTCCGAAATCTGTGCACGCCACGTAGGCCCTAATAGGTGTAAATTAGGTAAATTATAAATGTACACATAATAATAATAATTAAAATATAAATACATTTTAGGTTCAAGGGGAACTCATTAAGGTTGTATACACATCTGCAATAGCCTATAAAGTGATCTTGCCACTTTATGTGTTCCAGAAGACACGCATTGACGGCTTTTCTGTCGTCTGTTCTTCAAAATATAATAAAGTGTGTTTCTTCAAGTAGCCTATATACGTGTCTTTGAGTCTGTGGTTCAGCCTACAGATGACCGTCATTTTAATCCTGTTTTTTGTGCATTTGTTCAGGTCCCAGCCAAATAAACATTACTTTGGGCAATGTGAGAGCCCCTTACGATCGATGCACATGGCGATATTTTTTTCTAAAAAATATCATGAATATATTTCTGTCATATCGCCCAGACCTACTGTGCACTTGTAGGCTAACTGCCATTATGCCAACAGACTATGGCTATTTAAATCATCCATTGGAGAGTATAAGAAGAGGAGAAGGAGGAAGAGCGAGAGTTATTCGCTCATTGTACACTCTCACTATCCTTTATTATCCACATTTTAATTATTTATTTTGGTCTGTTTAAGTTTTAAACTGCAGGGTCACACTAACAAATATCTTCTAAGCAAATCTGTTCAATAAGAACATATCTTTCTGTTGCCATTACAATTACGCTCATCAAAGAAGCCCAATAAAAAGTTATACTGTAGGCCTATAATGTGTCATGTAAATTTAGATATATATTTAGATCTAATTAAAACCTATCATGTCGCATGCACAGACTGCGGAGACTGCCTATTTCAATGTGATTTTTTCAACACATTTTTATCCTCTGAAACTGAGTGCAATGGCTTTCCAATTATAAAATATATTAATATAATTAATTATTTTGATCTGATAAACTGCAAAATATGCAAGAACAATATGTGTAGTAATTTATGGAGTGGTTCATAGCTCTAATTAATTTACAAACATTTTTACATGCTCCTTACATAACGATGCTTTTAGAAAATGTGCTGTAGTAAGTACAATTTAAGTGCTACTAATGTTCAACTTAGAGTTTCAGCAAACCCAACCAATGCATCACCCACGCCCAGCTGGACTTGCGCAAACGTCTGTGTGGTTCTTCTAAATAAATGAAAAAGGATTTATTTGTTGTTAAATCCTAAACTAAATCATCTACATCCATTTCTTGCATTGATGAACCTGCTGGCTCTTCTCAAAATATTCAGACTTTATTCTCATTTTGACTTTATTCTCAAAATATTGATCCCGTAATGTCACGACTTTATTTTTGAAGTTTTTACTTTATTCTCAAAAAATTAAGACTTTAATCTCGTAATGCTATGACTTTATTCTTGAAATTTTGACTTTATTCTCAAAATATTATGACTTAAATCTCATTATTTGTTCTCGAAATCTGAGATTTTGTATTTCATTTTATGTGGCACCAAAACACCGTGTTTATGAGAGCATATTTCAAAGTGGAAAATATAATTAAGTGAAATGTTACACCCTTTGATGCATCCATTGCACAACTGCTCTACCATAAAAACAACTCATTGGCATTCGCCCATAGATATGGATATTTAAATATATAGTAATTTATTTAATAAACAAAGTCTGATGAGACATGCTGCTCTTGTCCTGTAATTTAAATATGGCATTGTAATTCTACCTTTTGTTCCATTTTGTCAGCCTCATATAGTCCATTTCAAAACGTGTGGTTGAACGTGAAAATACATGGCTGCATTTTCCACACTATTCAAGTAAACGTACTATAACATTTTGTATTCATATATATATATATATATATATATATATATATATATATATACATATATACATATATATATATATATACATATATATATACATATATACATATATATATATACATATACATATATACATATATACATATACATATATACATATATATATATATATATATATATATATACATACATATATATACATACATATATATATATATATATATATATATATATTTTCATATTTTTTTCATTATATATATATATATATATATATATATATATATATATATAAATGAAAAAATATGAAAAAAATATATATATATATATTTTTTTTTTCAAATCAGCATAGGTCGATAGGTCAGCAAATACATGAATACACCTCAATAAAATGTTATTTATAACATTTGTCAGCAGGGGCTTAGCAATCATTTCAAAAGTGAGAGGGAAAGAATGATTAGCGCAAGACAAACATAAATATATAAGATATATTTTTAAGGCTCTCAATCGATTACAATATTTTATTGAATTAATGACATAATTGACCAGTGAATTTTCACTTTTGCATTTACACATTTGCTGTATGAAAGACAACAGCGTAAACACATTTAGCCTTAGAAAAAGCATGGGGGGACATGTCCCCTGCATCCCCCACATAGTCTATGTCCATGTTTTTCCAAGCAAACTACATACGTGTTTACGTGCTCCCGACCCCGCCCATATTTTTGTTTGGCTCGCTGTTGCAACTTTCGGCATAGGTAATTGGTCCGTTCTTCAGCATCTGAGTCAACCTTAGACAGGGTTCAGTGAAAAACGCCAGCTGACAGCAAGAAGTGCCAGTCAATGAGCTGTTCAGCCGTGATGCCAATTTATAGGCAAACCTGGAAGTGTAATTCGCCATGGGTTCCCTCTGAATTTTTCCTATGGGTTTTTATAATGGGGTTTTTGAACTTATGTGAAAAATAAGGTCTGTGGTAAACATTACTTGACAATACGTTGAAGTTTTGCTCAACAACATTAATTGGACACAGTCCAATGTAATTACATTGTAAAAATATGTAATTCAATACGGCTCAAAAATCTATTTGAGGTATCACTGTGTGTAATTAATGTTACAGAACAAAACACAAATTTTCAAGTAATGTCTACCACAGACCTTACTTTACTCATAAGTTAAAAAACCCCATTATAAAAAAACCATAGCAAAATTCCCAGGTAATAGTGAATTCTCTTCTTCTTCTTCTTTGGGTTTTATGGAAATTGGCAAACAAACATTGGAGCATTTCTGCCACCTACTGGGAAGGAGTGTGGAGAACTGATGTTGAAGGAAAATAAAGATAGAGATTGAGGGAAAAAATAAAATTAAAAATAAAGAAATTCTATTAATCAGATCTGTTGCTTTTAAATAGTCTAACAGAGCCTTAGATACTATTGAAGTATTCCTTAACAAGTTCTGTACTGTTATATCACTTAAACATAAGGACTTAACTACTTCTCAGAGCTGGGCTCTTTCTTTATTATATCCAGTGCACCGTAAAAGCACATGCTCTACCATCTCTGGTAGTCTACATGTGTTACACAAACATTGGTCATGTTTACCAATAATATTTAGTGATTAATATTAATATTTCATATTAATATTTTACTGATTCAATGCAGCTTGCCCCATCCTAAGACGTGAAATAATAGTATCATCCTTTGATTGCATCAGCCACTCTCTCATGAACTATTACCCTTTGAATTCTATAAAGATGTCTTCCCTTTCACTCCCTGTCCCCCATCTCTTGCCAAATTCCCTTTACAGCCCCTTTAATTAACCCTGCACCTCTATCTATTTCTAGGTGCTTTAAAGCCTTCTTGGACATATCATCCGCTTCTTCATTGCCTTCCACCCCTACATGAGGAGGTGCCCATAAAAAAATCAATTCCTATTCCCTGTTAGTGTAACCTGAATAAAATTAGAATAATTTCCAATAGAATGTCTTGTCTTGATGAAGATTTCCCATTCAATAAACTTATGAGACCAGAAAAAGAATCTGAACAGATCCCCACATTTAATAAAATGTCTTCCACCCACTGAAGAACCAACTGAAATGCTATTGTTTCTTATGTGTAACATATGTTTCTTAACTGATAGATGATTTTATGTCCTTTTGTTAATCTTATGTTTGAATTGGGGAATGACCACTGCTGCAGCTGTATGTCCAGAATCAGGTTCTTTTGAACCATCTGTGTAAAAGTGTAAACAGTGGAAATACCTCTTGGCTAAATATTGCTTCTCTACCTGCTGCTTTGAAATACACCTTTGTTTGTCATTAATATAGTCCAGAAGCTGGAGATCGACTGAAAGCATTGGAAATAGCCAAGGCAGTAAAACATGCACAGCCACTGTTGGACTAATATAAACACCAAGAATTCCCATATGCTGAGCCTCTTCACCTGCAGTCCATCCAAAGCTTTCCAACTGAGAGTACTCAAACTCCCAGCAATTCTCCTGTACTTTCTTTACAGGGTGAATATTTGCATGTCCTTTTACTGATGTCCAACAAACCATTTTTAGTCTCCAAAGGCATTTTTCCCATTTCCACTTGTAATGACACTACTGGTGATGATCTAAATGCACCGCAGCAAATTCTTAATGCCTGGGATTGAATTACGTCAACCATTTTCTTCCGTAATGTTGATGCTGAGCTATATACAGAACAACAATACTTCTGTAATCAATTGTAGATCTAATCTGTGCACTATACACTCTCCTTAGGGAGTGACGTCTTGCACCCCAGTCTGTCCCTGCCAAACACCAAACCACTGATAATTGCTCTAATAACTGGTCATACATTTTTAAATTAACTTTAGGATTTTTTTTATTTCTTGAAAAGCATATTACCTGAGAATTAGTTACAGAGAATCTAAATCCCCAACAATTTTCCAACTTCATCTATTGCCTCCTGCATTCTTTTCTCCAAATGTTTTAAATTTCTTCCTCTCTTCCATAATGTTCCATAATCTGCATATAATGATCTTTCTATCTCTGGCCTAATTCTTGAAAAAATTGCACTTATAATTATATTAAAACGAATGGGACTTGAAACACTACCTTGAGTCATTCCATTATCAAATATACTTTTGAGTACGCTCCCACCCTTACTTGTATTGGCCTATCCATTAAAAACTCATAATCCAGTAATACAATCTCCCCTTTATTCCCATTTTATCCAGTTTAATTTATAACCCTTCCTTCCACATCATGTCATAGGCCTTCTCTACATCAAACAACACCCCCATTAGCACTTATTTCTACACTTTTCCTTTTCTAATATCATTCTCAAGACAAAGAACCGAATCCATTGTGCTTCGGCCTTTTCTAAAACCATTCTGGTGTGGATACAAAAGCCTTACTTTCAAGAACATCAGTCAGGTATGACATTACCATCCTTTCCATTAATTTACACAGGGTGGATGTCAAAGCTACAGGTCAGTAGTGCATTGGATTTGAATGATCTTTCCCTGTCTTTGTGAAGTCATCTGAAAGATGTTTAACCATTTCATAACAAATTTCATCCTTCCCAAAAAAAATGGTCAAATCCTGGCACTAAGGCCAGAAGACTACAAATTCTAGAACATATTTTGAAGTTTCAGATATTTTGTCCTTTGGGAAGTGCTTCCGATCTACAATGGCCAAACTTAAGTCTGGACAACAATACTTTTTGGAATGGGCTATTTGCTGAAATGTATCTACCAGGAGTTTAGGCAGTATTGAGAATAGATGTCTCCCTCTGCTGTCTACTTCCCATTGTTGCTGCCATAGTATCCCAATACCTGACACTAGTTTACTTCTTAATTTGGCACTTCCAAATTCCACTCTAATGCCTACTTTCATGTTTTAATGACTCTTTATCAAGTTTTTCTGCTTCTTTGTTGCCATTAATTCCATTATGTGCAGGTACCCATAAAAAACTAATGTAACATTCTGAATAAGTACTCTGGTGCAATCTTAAAAACAGTTCTAAAATAAGATCTAGCCTTGCAGTGGATTGTCATTTCTCAGGTGAAAACTGAAGTAGAGTCAGAGAAAATAACCATCCTTTTTGGTCTAACATCCTCTGCCCATTCTAACCCCCACAAAATGGTTACTGTTTCAGTTGTAAAAACAGATAAATCATAATTTAGTCTACCACCATATCTTAAACTTAGCTGAGAAATATACATAGCATAACTAGTCCAATTACTATCAGGATCTTTGGATCCATCAATATAAACATGATCAATTGAATTCCATTTAGTAGGTTATAATCATCAGCTAATTCTTTGGGAGATAGATCTACTTTATCATGATGAAGTTCATCAAGTATGAAAAAATCCACATCTACTGTAGGCAGTAGCCATCCTGGGACAAAAGCCCTTCCAGGATTGTTAGCAGGAGCAATATTTTAAATAGTCTCTGTTACTGTAGTAACCTCCATTCCCTGATGGAGGGAATGAGATGTTGTGTCAATGTAGTGACACTAGGGGTCGATCTTGAGAGCCCCGATAACCTTGAAAAGGTCAATAAGAATTTGCGAGTGGAATTTGCATGCCACTTCCCCGGACATACCAGTATAAAAGGGAGCTGAAATGGATTCATTCAGGTTTTGTGCTGCAGAGCTGAGACACGGTCCCGGCCATTTCAGTGGCTACAGCATTGTGGCAAGAGGGACAAAACATCTTGTTCCCTCCATCAGGTAATGAAGGTTATGACAGTAACCAAGACGTTCCCCCTCTGTCACTCACTCGACAATGTGTCGATTTAGTGACACTAGGGGTCCCTATAGAAAAACGCCACATCAGCAAAACCGTGCTGCTGCGTGCATAATAGCAGGTGCATCAGACTGAATGTAACCTCCCCCAATCTCCCAAAAGACGTCATGTAGTTCCCCACATCCCTGAGGGGGGGAAGCAACGTAACTATCATGGGAGCAGGCCGCACCAGCATGACTTTTTCTCTCTATGTATTCTCTCCACAGAGTATTAGATTCGGCTGGGGCCATCTGACGCTATCATACACATCGGGGAAGGTGTTCTTTTCCTTTCCAATTCTTTCAGGGGGAAAAGACCCAGTGGAGACAACATCCTGCCCAAAAGGGGAGGTCAACATGTAGCAATACGACACATAGGCTCAGCAGCCGCACATGGAAGATGCATGGTGGTAGGTCCAACCACGAAAGGGGAGGAACTCTACAAGCACAGTGACCGGGGGCAGAGAGAGCTCTGCCCAAGGGAGACACGGGTCCGCCGACAGGGAGACCGTACCGTGGAATATACATCACAGGGTTTAGCGGAGTAATTGGCACCTGTGGAGCATCTATCCCAGTACAGATTCAAACAGATTTTTGAACTTTTGACATTATTTTGGGCATCAATAACATCTAATTTTCTTGTGTTTTATTTGAACATGCCTATGATGCCCAAAAATGCTGCCTAGGTAGTAAGGATGGGCACGAGTTCTGAGGTACTCGGACATGGCAGCGATGATCGATCATGAAAACGATGCTTGATGGTGATCATACATGATGTGACACTTCACTTAATTTGAAATTCAGTGACAATTACTTAACTAAACACACACGTCAAAGAGGGAGCTTATTTTTATAAAATGGATAAAATGAGTAACATAATCTATTACTTAAATTATTAGAAAATTATTACTATTATCTCGTAGGCCTTGCGTAACCTCCTGGCACCCCTCAGGAACCTGATGATCAGGTTGTGCTTCCCTAAGGACTTACCATCCACTGTGTCGTGGTGTGCCACTAAAGCAGCTACATACACCTCCAAGGTGGAGGGGGACAGCCGTCCCTCCAACCTCTCTTGCAGAAAGGAAAGAACACCATGCTTTGGGAAGAACACCACTTATTGAACAGACGCCACTTCAAGGCATACAGGTGCCTCATAAAGGGGGCCTTGGCCTGAGTGATTGTGTCCACCATGGCAGGTGGAAGGCCACTGAGATCTTACGTGTCCCGTCCAGGGGCCAGACATGGAGGTTCCAGAGGTCTGGTCGCGGGTGCCAGATGGTGCCCCGTCCCTGAAAAAGAATGTCCTTCCTCAGGGGAATTTTCCAGGGAGGGGCTGACGCGAAGAGCGTGAGGTCCGAGAACCAAGTCTGGGTAGGCCAGTAGGGTGCTACTAGGATGACCTGCTCCTCGTCCTCCCTGAATTTGCACAGGGTCTGTGCAAGCAGGCTCACTGGGGGGAACGCATACTTGCGTAGTCCAGGCGGCCAGTTGTGTGCCAGCGCATCTATACCGAGGGGTGCCTCGGTCAGGGCATACCAGAGCGGGCAATGGGAGGTTTCTGGGGAGGCGAACAGGTCACCCTGTGCCTGTCCGTATCGACTCCAGATCAGCTGGACCACCTGAGGGTGGTCTCCAATCTCCCATGCGGGTGAGCTGCCATGACAGTGTCCACTGTGGTGTTGAGGTCATCCGGGATGTAAGTGGCTCGCAGAGACTTGAGGTGCTGCTGACTCCAGAGGAGACGGTGGGCGAGTTGTGACATGTTAGGGGAGCGTAAACCACCTTGCCGGTTAATATATGCTACCGAGGCTGTGTTGTCTGTTCGAACCAGCACGTGCTCGCCCTGGATCAATGGCCGGAACCTCCACAGGGCGAGCAGTATTGCCACAACTCGAGGCAGTTGATGTGCCAATGCAAGAAAGTCCCTATCACAAAGCTACAAAGCTGCTGCTCTGGGGCTTGTTTTTAATATATAAAGCAAGCAATATGTACAGCATTGTTTATCATTGCATTCTGCTCAAAAGTTAAGTTAAGCAAATGTTTTTGAGAGCTGTAGGCACAGGACGCACTGCAGTGCTAGGTAAAAGTATAAACAAGGCTTAAGGAGAAAAAAGCATGGGGAAAAAATTGCCCTCATTTGTTCTTGCATGTATTGTCACAAATTCTTTGAATGTGTGAAAGTGAATGAGTTTTGAGAACGGGGCAGTCTTCCACCCCACACCTTGAGAACCACTGGTCTAATGGACTTATGACTTTTTATTTTATTTTATATTTAGTGATATCCGTTTCATAGAGGTCATGGAGAATGTTTGCTCAAAGATTATAAAGTACAATTTACACAAAGAAAGGGAGGGCAGCAATCGATTTGCAAAGGTGTGCTTCAAGTCTACCCCTTCTAAAAAAATTTTTTTTATGAATGTGCATTCTCATAGACAGACAGAAAGAAAGATACGATAGACAGATACAATATATGTCTATCATATCTGTGGATGGATGGATGGAAGGACGGACGTATAGATGGATGGACGAATGGATGGACAGATAGATGGATGGACGAATGGATGGACAGATAGACGGATGGACGAATGGATGGACAGATAGACGGATGGACGAATGGATGGACAGATAGACGGATGGACAGACAGACAGACAGACAGACAGACAGATAGACAGATAGACAGATAGATAGATAGATAGATAGATAGATAGATAGATGCAAAAACTGCAAGCTTTAGGGAATGTCTGAGACATTTTCGACCTTATATAACTTGGTCAATAAAGGAGTGAAGGTGGTAATGGCATTCCTTATGAACCGTGGATTGAGACCAGTGCAGTGGCTGACCTCAAGAAACAGGTGTGTGTGAAATTATATATAATATAATATTTGTAATGTATGTAAAACCAATGGGTTTTATTTAGAAAATACAAGCAAATAAATACATTTTTGTGTAAACTAGGGATGCACAATATACAGTTACGGCGGCCTATATATTATTGGCCAATAACTCGGTGGGAATTATTTCAACATCTATTTAGCTTGCTACATTGTTTTGGAGCTTGTTTTAATCGGGATCATCTGCTGTAAATTACAACATGCCATTTCCCATATTCTGTTTATGTTACATGAAGCAATAAACAAAAATGTGACAAAAACATGTATGTTATGTGGGGTATATCAGTTTAGCTTATTATGTCATGAAACATAAACAGAATATAGAAAATATCATATCTTTACATACAGCAAAGGGTCGCGATTAAAACAAGCCCAAAAGCAACGTAACACAGTGCATAGCTTTTGAAACAATCTTCACAGAGCGACGTGAAATGGGTAAAAACGCTAGTTTGTGAGTAAATCCAATGTGCTTGTTGTATTTTATGAGTTAACAATTTGATTTGTAAGATGTTTTTACTAGGGCTGTCGATTTAACAAGTTAATTTGTTAAAAAAAATAAGGTGTTAAAAAATTTACGCAATTAATCCGTGTATGGAAGATTCCTAGGAAATGCAAGCTTGTAGTACCACTTGTTTACTCCAGAGGGCAGTAAGTGAAATTTCAGCTGTGTGGGCAACACGCAGTTTATACAGTGAAGAAAACAACCTTCAGCAGCAGAACAACACAAACATGCGTTACGTTCTTGCATTCAAAACACTTGATGGATCGCAAATCCAAACTAAGAGATCTCAAGATGTGTTCTAAGTATTAAAATATATTTGACTTGACACAGTAACCTAAAAATGTTATGTTTATGACGCAACATACCAGAGACGCTACACAAGCATGTCTGACAATGTAAATTGTCTTTAAAATGGTCCATAAACAAGCCCTCATAATAAATCTTCAACTGATTGACAAATTCACTTGTGAAATGGATTGCTGCGAACTGTATGCCAATAACTGGCTTATGTAGAATAATATGGTAGTAAATAATGCCTTGTATTCTAAAGCTGCTTTTTGTATTGTCTTATCAATAATTACCTTTTCTGCCACAAGAATGTAATGCAATTTTAATTTAATTATATATATATATATATATATATATAAATTTTTAATATTTAAAGATAACTATGTATAATTATTTGATCATTATATATTGAATTATTGTTATATGAGGGGCTTTCTCAGCAAATATTTGTGTATGTGATTAAATGCGATTAATGTAATTAATTCGATAAAAAATAGTAATCGATTGACAGCCCTAGTTTTTACCTATTCCCATTATTATTGTGATCACATTTCATAAGTTATACAATAAAACCGTCACAGATGAGCACTGTAATTTATGCAAGTTTATTGAGAGATATGTGGTTTTCCCCATAAGTGTGACGTGATGGTGGAGCAGTATGAAGAAGTGATTGAAGACTGGTATAAAGGCAGCCAGGAGGAAGATCTCACCACTTACCTGTGTGAGAAACATGTGCTAAAAGGAAAAGACACAGGTACCATGAAACTAACACAACAGCTGTACTGTACTGTACTGTACTATATTCCCTTGTAAAGGCAAAACACAGAAACTACACATTTGGTCCAAACTGAGTTATGAGCTGAATCGTGTCCCTTAGACTACCATTTTTCCTGTGACAGACAGGTTTGACTCAACTATGCTCCGATTTAGAGAAAACAGAGCGAGACTATTCTGTAATCCACATTTGCTGGACAATCAAGAAAAGTTTAAGCCATTTTTCTCAGTTTCTCTGTTGGCGTATTTGCTGCGTTTTGGCTTTGCAGGGCAATATATTATACAGTAGTTATTCCTCTATTCTCATTGGACAAGCGGCATTCCAAGAGTGCTGATATTGAGGATAACAGCACTAGGACGCTTTACTGTTTGTATTACATTTGCAATCAAGCTGTTTTACTGAATATCAGCACTAGGGATGGGACTCTTTAGGAATTAAATTAATCTGGTTTCAATTCCTCTTAGGAACAGTTCACCCAAAAATAAAAAATATTTTATAATTTACTCACCCTCATGTCATCCCAGATGTGTATGACTTTCTTTCTTCTGCAGAACACAAACTAAGATTTTTAGAAGAATATCTCAGCAATGCAAGTGAATGGTGACCATAATTTGAAGCTCCAAAAGCACATAAAGGCAGCATAAAATAATCCAGTGGTTAAATACATGTCTTCAAAAGTGATCCAATCGATTTTGGGTGAGAATAGTCCAAAATATAACCTTTATTTCACTATAAATACTGACATCAGCAGTCTCCTTGGCGATCATGATTTCAAGCTTGATTACACTTCCTAGTGCCATCTACACTCTGCACATGCATCAAGCACTAGGACGTGTAATCGAGCTTGAAATCAAGATCGCCAAGAAGACAGCTGATGTCAAGATGTACAGTGAAAAAGGAGTTTACATTTTGGTCTGTTCTCACTCAAAACCAACTGGATCGCTTCAGAAGACAAGGATTAAACCACTGGAGTCTTATGGATTACTTCTACGCTGCCTTTGTGGTTTTTGGAGCAATAGTTTTCGTCACGTTTCACTTGCATTGGATGGACCTACAGAGCTGGGATATTCATCTAAAAAGCTTCCCTTGTGTTTTGCAGAAGAAAGAATGTCATAACATCTGGTATGACATTAGGCTGAGTAAATGACATTTTTGGGTGAACTATTCATTTAACGAGTCTGGTTCCTTAACAGTTCCATTTACTATTCTCAGTACTTTTGAGGAAGAAATATTTGAAAATAAGAAATGCAATTCTTATTGAATTACTGCCATCAGCAGTCTGTTGCCAAATTAGATTTCAACCACAGATGAATGATTTGGCATTGTGCTGATGCCTGTGACAATACTACAGCAACCAATGTAGATCTGCCAGAATATGACTACTTTTCATGAGTTTCATCAGTTTTCATTTGATCACTTTGGAATTTGAACAGTGCAGTTAATCAGTTTATTGATTGGAAATTAACTGCAGTGTTAATGTGCATGTGGCAACATTAATATTCGTGCAGTGAATCTGTTTATTTGCAATCCACTGATAGCATGGTGATGATCATCATGGGAAGTCTGATGGGGTAATAATGTATACCCAGATGTTTATGTCTTAGTGAATGCAAACAGAAGGGACAAAAATGGGAGATGTGTCAAAATATTGTATATGTGCATTAGGCTTTGTCGTGTTTAAAGCAAACTCTGACACTCTCTCTACAGCCCATCTAAAAGAGGTATAGTCTGCAAAGAAGGGAGACACGGCGGCCATCGCAGAGGACAAGAAAAAAAAGAAGGGCAAAAAGAAGAGCAAGAACGGTGAAGACAGTCTGAAAAAGAGAAGAAAGTGAAGAAGAAAAAGTCCAAGATGACTGAGACCAGCAAGCGGAAAACTGAAGAGGCTGTATTCACCTCATACGAGGAGCAGATTCAGAAGAAAGTTCCTCTTAAGCAGGATAAAACTGAACTCTGAAGTGCCTCTTCTTGCAGCAGATTTTTACTTTATGACGTTTAAATTTAGTTTCTGCCAAATTAGTTTGACTTTTTGGTTACTTGTTTTATGCATGCTGGAATCATGCTTTCAGGAAATGAACTGCATTCACATCAAGTCAAAATTACCATAGTACCATACCTTGCCATATAGAGATTAAAGGTTGAACTGTTATTCTGAAATTACTTGTTTCAATAGCAACATTCATTTATGCCAAAAAGTATCTATGTCTGTCTATAAAGACAATGAAATAATTAATCACTACATTAGATGCTGCATAGAAAACTAATTACTTTAATTCACATTTGTATGATCTTGCAAAATATTTAAAGGTGCACGCAGCATTTTTCACAGCATTAAACAAGGTTTCCTGCTAAAGAAATTAATTGACATTATGAATCGTAAGTTTAAAATAATGAGCCCTCGCACGAGCCACTTCCATTTTGGGTTTCTTAAGTTTTAACTAGTTATGGGTCTGACAAAGATGTGAACACTTTTAACAAGATATTTTTAATTACAGTAATGATGTGAAAGCAGTGAAAATCTAGTGATGTTGTTTATTTGTTTTTTAATCAATGAAGTATGCTAAAGTGGTATGCTGTTGGATTGCATTCAGGAAATTCATGATTCTCTTTTTCTTTCATCTCCCAAGACTTGTCTGATAAATATATTTAGGTTTTACAGGCTCCACGAACTAATGAAAGACTTTGTGTTTAAAGGGGTTTTTATATTTACATCAACAGTTCTCTTGTTTGCTTATTGTTAGTTTTATTTGTTTTCAGTTCTAAGTTAAAGATCCCTCTTATGTTTCAGATTACGGAAATAGATTCCGGAAATCGTGAGAGGTCCTTCTTGTTTTGGCTGTAACTTTTTATTATTGCCATTCATTGTTGTTATTATTGAGGTGTTAGATATTCAAGAATATTGAGTATTGTACCTTTTTCATAAAGGATCATATTTTTAGAGTAAGATTTTATGTGATGCAACAAATGCTAATTGTGTTTTACGCTTCAACATATCCATAAAATGTGAATTTAATCAAATGTTTAATTTATTTATTTATTTTTCTTTATAGATTCAGCCATCTCAGCTTGGCATCTTGTAAAGCCAGACTTGACCTATTAATTTCAGTCATGAGGTAATACAGATAATGGGTGAAAAATAAGAAAGCCAGTTGTGTCATTTCTTTCTTTTTATCCAAATAAGGATAAACAATTGTACCATTTTGCCTGATCTGTTCTTTGGGATTGCTCATGCAGTATTTATGTATGTGATGTCAGTTACAGTGAATTTTTGAGTTGAATTATTCTTTAAGACTTTTCTGGACATCATTGCTTACTTTAAACTGTTTATCTGGTATCAAATGTTGCTCTTTTCAAAAGCTGTGTATTTGTAACTGAGAGGTCCTGCAAGTGTTTGTATACAGTTACACAGTGTGTATGAATGTGATTGACCTGAGATTGAACTGTATACAGAATGCAAATATTACAATGTGTGGAAAATATGCTGATTTTGTGTTTCTTGGCATCGGCTCATTACTGGAGCTGCAGATAATCCTTTTGATAAGCATATGATGAAGTGTAAATGACAAATGATGAATAAAAATGGGGAAAGTGAAGCAGCTGTGTTTTATGCACTTCATTTTAAAAAAGACAAATCTTTTTTTTTTTTGGCAAATGTCAAGGAAATGAGTGGGGATTTTAAGCAGTTATTTTGTAGACTCTACCACAAGGTGGTGGTAAAACCAAGAAGGAAGAATAGATCAATTCCTGTAAGGAGAATACACTTGAGGGAAAGTCATTAATTTTGATGTGGGAACTGGGAACCATGGAAAGTAAACTGGAATCTAATTAAAAAGACTATATTGATTTATACAAAGACAATTTCTCTTAATTAAATCCACACCATTTATGGTTTTTGCAAAGTATGAACACATCTAGTATGCTTAAAGATGTGTGAGGTTAATCTAATTTCAATGTCCAGTTCTCCAATTTCAGTGAGAGATGAAAAGTAAATCACTCAAACCAGCCCATTTGGCACCAACAATCAAGCCACACTCCTAAATCACTGAGATCACGATTTTTTCCCCCATTCGGAAAGTTAATGTGAACATGAACTGAAGCTCCTGACCCGTATCTGCATGATTGTGTACATTGCAGCCACACAATTGGCTGATTAGATAATCACATGGATGATTGTTGGTGACAGGTGGGCTGGTTTGAGTATTTCTGTAACTGCTGATCTCCTGGGATTTTCATGCACAACAGTCTCTAGAATTTACTCAGAACAGTGCCAAAACAAAAAATATCCAGTGACGGCAGTTCTGTGGACAGAAAGGCCTTGTTGAAGAGAGAGGCCAACAGAGAATAGCTAGACTGGTTCGAACTGACAAAGTCTATGGTAACTCAGATAACCACTCTGTACAATTGTGGTGAGAAGAATATCATCTCAGAATGCTATTCTGAGATACTGGTTGGCGCTGATTTGGCGGCACATGGGGGACCTTCACAATATTAATCAATATTGGTTTTAATGTGGCTGATCTGTGTATTTTAATTAAATGAAAGAATCATTATCCATATTGTTATCATTGTTACTGTTAGCATTTGCAAAGCTGCTAACAACACAGCATTAACTGAAAATTTGGTTCTCAAGTATGAGGGTCATTATCAAAAAATATGGTGACAAACATGTCCCTTGACCTTTTAGTCATGAAAAAGATTTCAGAGTCAATAATCCCCATTTAAAAGGCATCGAACTAAAACCTAACCTTAAATAATATGAAATGGTTTGACTCTATATTGTTTTACATATATTGTTTTACACATCTTATGTAGTGTTCTACAGAAGAAGGATATAGTCATACAGGTTTGGAACATAATTTCTTGAATAAATTATGAAGAACTTTCATTTTTGTTGCCATAGTGTCTAAAAGTTTAAAAGCAGTTTAAAGTTTAAAAACAGCTGCAGAGTGCTGACATTTCCGTTTTTTGCCACATAGAATATTCATTCACATTTGTCAGATATTATTAAATCCTATGTTTGTTGTGTGTGTTAGAGAGTGTCTGTGTGTATTGTGCAGTCTTCTTGAGTTACATTCAGAGACACTCTGTCAGCGCAAAAAAATCTTGTAAAATCTCCAAGGTTGAGGTGAAGAGAATTCCGAGAAAAAGCTAAGATGAAGCATTACATTATAACATTTTTAATTCTATAGTTTGCTCGGACTTTTTTTTTTTTTTGGTGTAGGCCTAACCAAATTAATATGGTCCATACACATGAAGCATCTTTATAAACTGATGCTAATATATTACTGTAATTATGTGAGGTAAATTTAATTTTACTTCAAGAACTAAAATAAAAAGCACAATATAAGTTTTAATTGCATTTGTATTAACTGCAAATTGTATTAACATTATCACAAAAATATATATATTTTTATTGTTAGTTCATGTTAGATAATAATGCATTAACTAATGTTGACATAAACAACTTTTGATTTTAAAAAAAGTATTAGTACAGTATGTTGAAACTGACATTAACCAAGATTAATATATGCTTTAAAAGTATCGGTCATTGTTAGTTAATGTTAACTTATGTTGTTGTTGTTAACTAATGTTAATAAATGAAATCTTATTGCAAATGTAAAACATTTCCTGTGTAAGCTATATTAACAATATAGTCCTATTTTCTGAAATGTTTTGAACTATAATGCTATATGTGTGTTATATCGGCACAGTTCAACAAAGTCTCATTTCATGCAATGTGTTTTATATTGAATTTGACTGAACAGCAGATATTTTGATGTTCTCAGATTCTATGATGCGAGTGTTTATTACGTCATGTTCAGAATTCGAACTTTTCAATGTGACAGTTATATAGTCTTTGGATTTCTCTTGTTTCGTTGAAGGTGTTTAGTTGTCGATGTAGTTAGTAGCATGGGTCAGCGCGGATCACGGAAAGTGAGACCTTTAGAAATGCCGGTTCAAGGTGCGTCGGTCGAGTTCCATCAGCCACCCGCACTTGAATCCGGCAGCGACAAGGCCGGGACAAATCCCGCCGCTTTCGCTGCGAAAAAAAAGAGGGGCAAGCGAAAGATCACCATAATCTGGAAGTGGCGAAGAGCTGGTAGAGTTTATGCGGTGGAGAGCAGCTCTAGACCGGGTGAGACGGCTGACCAGGGTCGTGAGAGTTCACACGAGGTCAAGCCTGAAGGTAAAGTGTAGTAGGCCTATTATTAGAAAAGAACCAAAACATCAAAATGTCACAGCATCATTCACAGTCACAGGTTAAAAATGTCACTTTTACTGAAATAGACCTGTAACTTTGCTCTGAAAAATATTCTTTTAACAAGATAATACATGCAATTGTACAGTATAAGAAAATACAGTACACAGTTGTTTTTGGGAAGTAAAAAGCATGCAATACCACATAACTGACAGTTAAAAACGATATAATATTCAGCTAGAAAATAATTTTACAATAAAATATACAAAAATTATATTTTTGTTAGTCAAAAATATGAATCATCTAATGATTTGTGGTGAAAAACAATAAAAGGATGTTCCCTAATGAGCCAGAAGTATATATTTCCTCCTATTTTTGATACCAGTATATATCGGGGTGTGTTGTGCTGCAGTTATGTTGGTTAGATTTATGTGTATTGCATTATTTTAGTGCCAATGTGTGTTCTTGATGTTTTGCTTAAAAGTGTGCAACCACACTGTTCACTGTGTGCAGTGTTGGGTGTATTCAAATTACAACGTAAATAGTTACCGTAATCAAATTACTTTTACTATTAAAAAAATTGTGTAATGAACTACACTTTAAATGATTACAATTACAGTACTCAGATTACATTTACTGATTTTAAATTTATTTAATTACTTTCAACTACATTATAGGGTTATGCTTATTTCTAATATATTATTTATGTAGAATACATGAATTATGGCCCCGTAATGAGTAATTGAGAATAAATGTGAAGTGTTGAAAGACAAAAGACTTTAACAAAGATGTAACAAAGTCATTATTTTGAATTTGTTGAGCAGAAAAGTGTTTTAGAATGTAATTAGTACTTTTCAAATGAAGTAATTATTAAAGTAATCTGAATACAATAGTGATTTGTATTAGATTACTATTTTTAAGTAACTTAACACTGGTATGTCAATATATTAGCCATTGTTGTGTGAAGGTCAATTTTGATTAACTTTATTCATTAGTCATCCTGGTCATCTGCATACAGTTTTTAACTGTATATTTTAAGATACAAGCAGATTTTAGTAGTTCAGATAGGTTGGTATATTAGCATTATATACATTTATTCAATGTATGGTTTTGATGTGTAAAATAACAGTGAATATATTGCCACTTTTGCCATTTTTACTATACATTTAACAGTGTAGATATAAGTATCCATTATTATGAATATGCAATAATTAATTATATTTGTTTAAAACAATCTCCCTCTTTAGATCAGAATTCTCTGCAGCAAATTACTGTAGAGGGCTTTGATCATCAGGACACTGCTCCTCACAGTGACCCTGTGGAAGCCACAGCAAAGGAACCTCCTGCCACTAACCCTGAGGTCCCTCCCACTCCAGACCACCAGGACATCCACAACGGTCCAGCTTGTTGTGCAGCAGGGAATGCTGTGTGTCCTCTGACAGGACAGTTGGACAGCAAAGCTGTGGACACGAGTCCTAAGGGTGAGTTTAATGACACAACCCCAAATAAATCACACAAACACTCTTCTTTCATTATCTGCAAAACAGTACTATGGTTTTAAGTCATCTCTGGACATTGTCTTTCCTGTCCTGATGAAATATTGGACATAGGAACAAGCATAATATAGATATAAAATCGTTTTTTTTACAAAAAAAATTGTTCAATACAATTGTAGAGGAAGTATGGCATGTCACTCTGCAAGACTGCTGTCACCATTTAAAATTTCTTTCCAACTGCATTATTTATCTTTTAACAGACATTTTTAGTCGATATCATGTCAGCAGAAAGCTGGGACAAGGAGGGTTTGGAGCCGTCTACGAAGGGGTTCGCCTTGAGGATGGCTTGAAGGTATAATTTTGAATTTATTTAATATTATCTGTCACATTCTCATCCCTTTATCTCACTCTGCTCTCTACAAGCCCTCTTAATGTATCTCATATCCACTTGACCAGTATAGACTGACCAAACAAGCTCTATAAATGCTACTTTTAAACTCACGCTCGGAATTTAAATACACAAAAAAATTACAAGTCCGTTCAAGATTAATAACTGAAGTGAATTGACCTCTACACACATTTTAATTGTAACTAATTCTCACACAAATCCTTATTTCTTGTTTTGTTGATCAGGTGGCTGTGAAACTGGTCAGAAAGTTTTATGAGGAGTATATCAGCATAGTAAGCAGGCATCTCTCAGTCACTGTTTTCAATTTAAAACATATTATATGAATGATAACCAAATGCTACAAATGATCGGACTATTCAAACTACCATCCATAAAAATTGGTCCAAGACTCAATCCTTATAAGCCATCATAATACTTGTCTTTTTCCTAGCCTGATCATCCCGAACCCCTTCCCACAGAAGTGGCTCTGACCATCCTGGCCAACAGGGGCCCCAGATGCACCAATATAATTCAGCTGCTGGATTGGGAGGAGCAGGATGAATTTTATATCATGGTGCTTGAGCATCCCTCACCCTGTGAGGATTTGTTCGACTATGTGAAACGCCACAGCGGCAGACTGAATGAAGGGCTAGCACGGTCTGTCATGAGGCAGGCCGTGCTAGCTGCTGATATATGCTGTCGCCGTGGAGTTCTGCACCGGGACATCAAGCTCGAGAACCTCATTGTCAACAGCAACACCCTGGAGGTGAAGCTGATTGACTTCGGATGTGGGGAACTTTATAGGAAGAGTGCCTATATGACATTCATTGGTGAGTATAATCCCTCAAAGCTGTTGTTTGGGACATGTTTAATCATGAGTGTCTTTGTATGTTACATTACATTTGTATATCTGGTGGAATATCAATACAGTAATATGATTAAACTCTAGTGAAGATGTCACAATGTCACTAAGCCCTGGATGACAATTTTCAGATAGAGCCAAGCTAACTTTTTAAGTTTTATTGAATAGGAACCACTGTTTAAAAAACACATACACATCAGTTATTTCTTACATACTAATTGAAACAGTGAAAACATACACATCTGACAAGATTTCTTTCCTATAGGCACACAACGGTACTGTCCTCCTGAATATTCAGCGAAGGGCAAGTACAATGGCAAGCCAGCGACTGTCTGGTCATTGGGAATGCTCCTCTTCCTGATGGTATGTGGGCATTATCCACATGGCATTGACCTGCACATGATGGATGCCAAGTGCTGGTCAAAGGCTTGCTTGTCAAGAGGTGAGATCTTCCTCATACCAAAGAAAGCCAATTGTAATTTTTAATTTAACAAAACAGAACAAAGAAAGCAGGTAGAAATGTCATATCTACATAAAGGATGGTCATATGGATAATGCAGGAATTTTTACTGATAAAGTGAGATCTTACAGCTTAGAACAACATGATTAAATGTAGCAGGTGTTTATGGTAATAATCAGTCCCTCTCATCTCTCTGCACAGAATGCAGCCATTTGATTCAGGCTCTCCTGCAGAGTGAGCCAAAGCGGCGGATGGGTCTGGAGAAGATACTTCGCCATGACTGGTTTAAGGTATTGAGCCTTAGATCAACTAAAATATATTTTCAAGATAATATTTACATTTTAAAGATTTTGTATCAGATTTTTGTTTTTGTTTAGTTTGGTTATCAGATCATGTAAAAACGACTTGTGGCTTATTTCCGTTGTGCCGTGGCTCTTCCATTGTGTTGCTGCTTTATCTAGTTTTTTTATGGGTTTTGGGTCTGATAAATGCACGCATCCCCCGCGACCCTGGGTTGTGGCTTATTTCTAATGTGTTATCAGCTTTTATTTGCTTTGCTTATTTAGTTGTGTTGTGCACTTCCTGGCCACCATAGCTTTCTTATGCTTTTATGTCATATTATTAATCCATATACACTGCACAGCGGACAAGTTGTACGTTTATACCTTATGACATATGCTTTCTGAAGTTCTAAAATGTCAAATTGTGTTTTCTTCCTTTTTGTGCATTTGTTTTATGTTATGTTGTTTAAACTGTGTTAATATACGGTATTACATGTAGCTTGCAACAGTGTTTAAATGTGGTATTAAGTGTAATGTATTTAAACAATAATCTTTATTTCTGTTTTTGTTTCAGGTCACCGCATAAGTTGTGGCAAATCAGAGAAAAGAGCTCCCCATCACTGCTGCCCCCTTTTTTCTCTCTATGTCAGCTTTGCATCTGGCATGCGTACAAACGTTCCTGCTATGGCCGCCCAGAGCTCCCTGTCATTGCTGCCCTTAAGGCTCCTGTTACAGCCGTCCAGAGGTTTCTGCCATGGTCCCAGAGGTTTCTGCTGCAGGTGCACAGAGGTTCCTGCTATTGCCTCCCAGAGCTCCCTGTCATTACTGCCCTAAAGGCTCCTGTCATTGCTGCCCTAAAGGCTCCTGCCACAGATGCCCAGAGGTTTCTGCCACAGGTGCCCAGAGGTTTTGACCACAGGCGCACAGAGGTTCCGGCCACAGGCGCACAGAGGTTCCGGCCACAGGCGCACAGAGGTTCCTGGTGTGACCGCCCAGAGCTCGCTCTCTTGGCCTCCTTTGAGGTTTATGTAAAAGTTGTCCAGTTGTATCTGTCACAACCGCCCAGATGTTTCTGTCAGCCACCAAGAGGCTCCTGCTATGGCTACCAAGAAGTTCTTGCTACGGCCACTCAGACGCTCCTGTCATGACTGCTTCAAAGGTTCTTTAAGGCTGACCCACATGTTGTTATGATAGCCGCCCAGAGGTTTTTGCTATGGCTGCACAAAACTCCCTGTCATGGCTTCCCTTGAGGTTTACTGTAAAACCTACCCAGCTATTTCTATATAACTTTGAAAGGTTTTTATAATGGCCATACCAGAGATTCCTATTATAACCACCCCAACATTTCCTGTTAGGCTGACCCATAGGCTCTTACCCCAGAGGTTCCTATCAAGGCAGTCACAGAGGTTACTGCTATGGCTGCACAAAGCTCCATGTAATGACTGCCCTTGATGTTTCTTGTAAAAGCTGCCAAGTGGTTTCTGTAAAAACTTGGTATGTTTTTTTTAATGGCCATCCCAGACGTTCCTATGAAGGCCACTCCAGAGGTTTCTGTCACAGCCACCCAGAGGCTCCTGCTACGACAGCTCAGAAGTTTCTTGTAATGACCTACAGCCAATAGGTTCTTATCTTGGCCAGCCCAGAGGTTCCTACCACAGCTACTCCAAAGCTTTCTGTCATGGTTTCCACAGAGCAAACTGTCATCCCTACACCAGTGTTCCTTTCATGGTCAAGAGGTTCCTCCCATGGCTGCCCCAGAAAGTACTGTCATGGCCACCTCAGAGCTTCATCCCATGGCTGCACCAAAGTTTTTTGTGATGGCTGCCGAAGAGGTTACTGTTCCAGCCACCCAGTGGTTTATGCTTCGGCCACCCAGAGAGTCTTGTCATGGACACCACTTAGCTGCCCCAAAGGTTCCTGTAAGGTTGACCCATAGGTTCTTATCATGGCCTCCACAGAGGTTAATTTAAAGGCCTTACCAGAAGTTCCTGCTATGGCTACACAAAGCTCCATGTCATGACTGCCATTGAGGTTCCTGTAAAACTGCCCAGTATTTTCTGTAAAAAAACCTCATAGGTTTTTATCATGGACGGCCCAGAACGCTTCAGTGTAAACATGACACATTAGCAAAATGAAAATTTGCCATATTCTGATTACAAAAGGGAGTATTGATGTGCATGTAAATGTAGACATTGTCTTCCATCTTGGGTTATACAGTGTTAGTTATTAATGCCCCTGCCAAGTACCTTTTATTTTACACAACTGACATATTGTGAGTTGCTATCTGATTTCATGTTTACTAATGTTTATAGAAAGTGTTAATGCAGTTGGTTCATAATAAATTTAAAATGAATTATCAGATTTATCAAAACATCCCATGATTAATCAAAATGAATCAGATTAGATTACCTAAAAGTGTGATCTAAAAGATTACATTGTTGATTAGAATTTAAATCATCTAATTTGTAATCAGTACTGGATTATATTTTATGAGTAATCTATTCTACACTGTTTACATTTGTTTAACTATTACAAAAAGATGATGATGATGAATTTTCTTAGGATTATACAATTCACAAAATATATTCTAATTTAAATTTGTTTTGAAATTGGTCTTTGAAAAACAAAACAAAAAACTACAGCAAGAAAAAACAAGCATTTGTTTAATTTAAGATTTATTACTCAATCCTTATAATTACTGAGATGGAGGCCTTACAAAACTTTCCCATTTGACAACTAGCCCATTCTCCATATATTGTATTACGTCATATGAAGTTGTCATCATGAGCACAGAATGTATTTATGCTGCAGGTTAAATATGGTGATATATATATATATATACACACATTTATTTCTT